>NC_079901.1:534069-727930 GCF_024868665.1 Triplophysa rosa
GGGATGGTGTGGGTGTGTGTGTGTGTGTGTGTGTGTGTGTGTGTGTGTGTGTGTGTGTGTGTGTGTGTGTGTGTGTGTGTGTGTGTGTGTGTGTGTGTGTGTGTGTGCGTGTGCGTGTGAGTGTGTGTGTTTGTGGAGCAGGGGTCCCGGATTTACACTCACTCTGCTTTAATTTGCATGCTGTTTTTATGGCATTCATTCTGGGTTCACATTGTAATGTGTGTGTGTGTATGTGTGTGTGCCCGCCAGCGCTCTCATGGGGTTGAAAAGCTGTCAGTCCCTGAGAGACTTCAAAAGCTCAGCAGCTCTGTGATCAGTCTACTCTTTGACTTCACTGACAGGCTCCAGCTACACACACACACACACCGCTGATGCGCATGCGTTTCTGTAACACTGCACAGTAAAACGCTCATGTCCATGTGTGTGCTCATTATGTGCTTCACATCAAATTTTATGAAGTGCTTCTCTTTCATCATGTCATTGAGACTCATCAATATTTCAGTCATCCATTCTGATTGATAATGTTTGCTCATGCAGGATTTTCATCTGTTGCTCTACATCACTCTGTCATTCTTTCAGTGCACCAGTGTATTTTTTATTACTCTATCAAGATAATTGAGAAGAGTAACACGACACTGCCGGCTTTCGATAAAATGATGTTTTTCATAGCTGTACACATTTCCACAAAATTATAATGCACGTCATGTCATACATAAAAAAATGTGTGCTTTTCTTTTAAGAGTAACTCATTAATTAATTTAGTAAATTGAGTCTAAAATGTTGTTGTGCTTTAATCTACTAATAACAGTGTAATAACAACTTCAATCAATGACAAGAAAGTCTGCAGAGGAGGAACACTGAAATAAAGTCTAAGTTTATTTATAAAGCACTTTCTGAAAACAACAAGTGTTTGCCAAAGTGCTGTACTAAGATGAGTAAAATACAACAATAATGGAGAAACAACAACAACAACAAAACAAAGCACTATAAAACGAACAGGTCTCACAATGTGTTAAATGACAAACTGTAAAAGTCCATTTTTAAACTAAAACAGCAAGTGTTTGGGTCTGTCTAATATATAAAGGTAGGTTGTTCCAGAGTTTTGGGGCCGCCACTGCAAACGCACAGCCACGCCTGCTCTTCAGCCTTGTCATGGTTCTGCCACCAGACCAAGAAAGACATGACATGAGGAGGCAGAATCATGACAGAACCTCATGTTCAATGTGGAGAGAGACATTTTTGGCCCTTATGGCTTGCCATACACTCTCTCCGGTCTCGTCTTTGTCCCCGCCCCCTCATTTCCTCATTATTGATTGTTAATTATTTCATGCCCCACAGCTGTCCCCCTCTTGATTTGATCCCTTTATAATGCCCTTGTGTTTTCTTGTGCTGGTTCATTGTGATTGTATTGTGAGTTCCTGTGCCTTGTCAAAGTGTAGTCTAGTCTAGTTTAGTTATTTGTAGTGCAATGTCATATGTAACTTCAGTCTTGTTTAAGTGTAGTTAGTCTTAGTCCTGTCTTGCCATGTATTATATTCCCCCGTTTTGTTGTTTTACCCCCTCGTGGGTTTTTGGTTTTGTCTTTGTTGTTATTAAATGTCTTGTTAACCCCTTACCCGCTGTCTGCACCTGGGACCTCCACGATCTTGACAAGCCTTGCAAGAGGGATGACTAAAAACGAATGGTCAGCAGACCTATGTAAGTACTCATGACGATGCAAGCTTTATTAAATCCAAAAGATATCGTGGCGCCATTTAGAGCATTAAACACAAAAACGAGGATCTTCAAATCGATTCTAAAACACACAGGAAGCCAATGAAGAGAGGCCAGAATGGGAATGATGTGTTCTCGCTTTCGTGCTCCTGTTAATAAACGAGCTGCTGTATTCTGCACCAACTGATATCGGGTAAGAGTCTGACTGATACCCACATTACAGTAATCAAGACGGGTTGAGATAAAAATATGTACATATGTATGCTTTCAAAATCTTTAAAAGACTTCAGCTTGGATGGTTGCCTCAACTGGATGAAACTAGATTTAACTAGTCAATTAATCTGTTTGTCCAGTTTGAAGTCACATACAGACGTGCTCAAATTTGTTTCGTGCCCCTCCACAAAAAACGAAGAATGCACAATTTTCTCTGAAATAACTGTTAGTGAGTAACTCATTAGTGCAATGTGCCGAACAACCACAAGTGCAGCGTCTTGCTGTGGGGAGCATAAAGCATTTTGTTCACAAGTGTGTAAACATATGGTCACGCTCTCTTGACTCAGTCTCAGTACGAGCTCATCTGTGATGATTCACGTAGGCGACTGATGTCTGCTCGCGACGGAGGAGAATGCACACTGCATTTAATTTTCTCCCTGTCACGGGTCCACCTGTAGGGGATGTGCTAATAGTACTCTAGCCCGAGTGCCAGCTAGCCGTTTACGTTTATACAAAATGGTTCCCCCTATCTGATAAAGTTCACCGCTTCTCTTTAGGTGTTCCACACCCCAACTCCAAGCGGTACACCGGCATGTGTGGGTAGTGTGTGTGGGAACGAGGACTGGTCGCATTGTCGCGACGCGTGTTGGATACACTATGGAGTGTTAGCCCCTCTAGGAGGTGTTTTTATGTTCTTAATTTGTGCTCTTGAGTGCGTGTATGGTGCATTACGAATGGCTACGACCCGGAGCACTCTCCCGTGTCGGACATTTTAACGTTAGCCCTTATGACTGCGGTGGCGAGAGTGCTACAGCATACTGTTTTGAATATGGAAGCTGTCGCGGCTATCGCTGCTTTTTATGCATGAACGTTCAGTAGGAAGCGCGATCTAGTATTCAGATCTGTGAGGGTAACAGAACAGCGGAGACCCTTCGCCCTCTGTCCTCTGCTCCGGCCTGAGATTTTGCTTTGAGAGTACTGGCTCTCCCTCTGGTCGATCCACTGCATGCGATCTGTTAGTGGAGGCTTCTGTGTAAATAGCCCGCCTGTTTTGCGCATATGGGATTTACAACGCTCTCCATGCATGATGTTGAATGTGATAGTATGTCACACGTAGACCGCATGATTATGTGCCCATCACTCTAAATGCCATTTCGTGTGCAAATGGTATGCTCTCTGCATTTCCTCTAGCCGATGGCCTCGTCGGGCGCCATCGCTCGGCATGCACCGTTAATTTATTTTGATTTGCGGGTTTGCGTGACTACTTCACGCACGCCGACTATTAGCAGCTTGCTTGTGTGACTTGCAGGCAGTGCTTTGGGAGACTTGTGCAGTGCTCTGCAGCAGCGTACTAGCTATCTGACTGACTAGTATAGGCAGTCAAGGGGGCAGTCCTACCCCCAACTATCACTCGCACGAGCCCGTGCTTTATGACTGCATGTTTGCTGTTCAGGTAATGACTCGCGTGAGCCTGTGCCTTATACAGTATGTGACCGTGTCCTTCGCCGTCACTGTCTTTACTGCTTGGGGATGCAAACATACCAGGTTGCGCCTGTTTCCATCCTCACTATGTACACCGGTTGCCTCTGCCCTGTGTTATTTATTCTATATTGCTGGCTGCATGCCAGCGCTTAATATACAGGGTTTGTTTCTGCCTTGCTCTGCCCCGGCACTTGCCGTTTTTATACTTGTTATTCTGCTATGTGTATTGCTACCCTGCTCAGTGTAGTGGCATAGCGTTCTTGCAAACTATGGTGGTATGGTATTCCCCAGAGTTCTGAGTGTTTTGATTAGATCCCGTAGCAGAATTTGGTATCCAATCGTCTTAGAGCCTATGTAAGGTGTACGCTGTCAGTGGGAGTTGTGCTATGCGCTACTGCCAAGAGTTATGTGGTGCACGTTATGTGTTAGCTCCGTTAAAGTTGAGCTGTTTTTCGCTGTTCTCACGGCGTGATTGAACACATTGCCCACTGCATCAGCGGAAATGATGCATTTTTCCCCCCATTTAGAGTTTTTGTAATAAGCCTGCAGGGCAACCACCTAACAGTGCATTACAGTAGTCTAGTCTTGATGTCATGAATGCATGAATTAACTTCTCTGCATCTGACATTGACAGCATATGACGTAGTTTAGATATATTCTTAAGATGGAAAAACGCAATTTTACAGGTGTAGGCGATGTGGCTCTCAAATGACAGATTACTATCGAATAGAACGCCAAGATTCTTAGCTGACGATGAGGGTTTTATGGAACATCCGTCAATAGTTGAGCAGTATTCTTGGTTGTTACGTATGGCGGTTTTCGGTCCAATAAGTAACACTTCTGTTTTGTCCGAGTTCAGTAATAAAAAGTTGTTACTCATCCAGTTTTTTATATCGACTATGCATTCCATTATTCGATGGAACTGCTGTGTTTCATGAGGCTTCGAGGAAATATAAAGTTGAGTATCATCAGCATAACAGTGAAAGCTAACTCCGTGTTGCTTTATTATATCTCCTAGAGGTAGCATGTATAATGTGAAGAGCAGAGGCCCTAAGACTGAGCCCTGTGGTACACCGTACTGGACTTGCGATTTGCGTGACACCTCATTGTTTATTGCTACAAATTGAAAACGGTCGGATAAATAAGATTTAAACCATTTCAAAGCTATTCCTTTAATGCCGACGTAATTTTCGAGTTATGTAGGAGTGTGCTGTGGTCAATGGTGTCGAATGCAGCACTAAGGTCTAGCAGCACCAATAACGAGATACAACCTCGGTCAGACGCCAATAGCAGATCATTTGTAGCTCTGATCAAAGCAGTCTCTGTACTGTGACATGCTCTAAATCCAGACTGGAATTCTTCATTGATGTCATTCCTTTGGAGGAAGGAGCATAATTGAGTTGAAACTACTTTTTCCAGAACTTTAGATATGAAAGGTAGATTCGATATAGGCCTGTAGTTCCCTAGTTCTCTAGGGTCGAGTTGGGGTTTTTTGACAAGGGGCCTTATAACAGCCACTTTATATGCTTTAGGCACATGTCCTAATGTCAGAGATGAGTTAATAATACCAAGAAGAGGATCTATAATTTCTGGGAGCATCTCTTTCAGTAGATTTGTAGGTATAGGGTCTAGAATGCATGTTGTTGATTTAGATGATCTAATGATTTTAGACAGCTCATCGTGATCTACAGTATAAAATAATTGCATTATTTCCTTAGGGGCGCTGTAGTTAGTTTGTTCAGCGGGTTTCACTTCTGATTGCATTGCTATAATTTTTTCTCTAATATCTTGGATTTTATTTGTGAAGTAGTTCATAAATTCATAACTGTTATGCTGATATCCAGAATCTGAAGTCGCTGACGATTTATTTTTTGTTAATTTAGCCACTGTGTTAAATAAAAACCTTGGGTTGTGCTGGTTTTCTTCTATTAGTGATGAAAAGTAGGCGGATCTAGACGTTTTTAGGGCTTTCCTGTATTTTCGAATACAATCCTTCCATACTGTACGAAATACCTCTAATTTAGTTTTCTTAAAGTTGCGCTCCATTTTTCAGGCCGCTTTCTTTAGAGCCTGAGTGTGTTCATTATACCACGGTGTGGGACTGCCGTTTTTAATCTTCTTTAAACGTAGAGGAGCAACTGTGTCTAGCGTTGCCGAGAAGGTGGAATTAAAATTTTCAGTGGTAGTGTCAAGATCTTCAACGTTATTTCTCATGCTAGCGATTTGAGACAATTCGGGCAGATTATCGAGAAACGCACTTTTGGTAGTTGAAGTTATTGTTCTACCATATTTGTAACAATGAGTTTGATTTGTAGCCGTAGGCTAGTGAAGCAAACATAATACCAGATAATGATCCGAAATGTCTTCACTCTGCTGAAGGATTTTAACGTCGTCCACATTTATACTGTAAAACAGTATTAAATCTAAAGTATGATTAGGAATGTGAGTGGGTCCTGACACATGTTGACTAATGCCCATGGAGTTAAGAGTGTCTTTGAAAGCCATTCCTAAGGCATCTGTATCGTTATCTACATGGATGTTAAAATCACCAACGACAAGGACTCTATCTGCGGCCAGTACTAGTTCTGATAAGAACCCACCAAATTACTTAATAAAATCTGTGTGGTGCCCTGGAGGCCTATATACAATAGCTAGAATAAATTTTAAAAATGTTTTATCTTTAGTATTAGGTGTTGAAACATGAAGTACCATGACTTCAAAAGAATTGTATTTAGAGTTAGACTTCTTGGAAATGCTAAAACAGTTATTGTAAAATGCTACGACACCTCCCCCTCTGCCTTTTAGACGAGGCTCATGTTTATAATAATAATCTTGGGGGACAGATTCATTTAAAGTAATATAATCATCTGGTTTTAGCCATGTTTCTGTCAAACAGAGCATGTCTATTTTATGATCTGTTATCATATCGTTAACAAAAAGGGCTTTATTAGAGAGAGATCTAATATTTAGCAATCCGAGTCGTAACAGTTGATTATTTGTATTTTGTTCATGTTTCATTTGTTTAACGTTTATTAAATTACTTTCAAGAGATTTACGCATTATTTTATGTTTGCTAATCCGGGGGACAGACACAGTCTCTATTTTGTGATGTTTGGGAGAACGGATTATTACATTCTGTATTCTGTGACGTGAGACGGCAAGCAGACAGTCCGTTAAGACATTCTGTCTGCTCCCTGACCTGGGCCCCAGTGAGTCAAGTTTTAGCATTATTAAGACTTTTTGGCATATTTCTAGACAGGATGGAAGTCCCAGCCCAGGAGGGATGGAGACCATCTTATTTCAAGAGGTCAGGTCTGCCCTCAGAACTCTTCCAGTTATTTATAAAAACTATATCATTCTGCAGGCACCACTCAGACAACCAGCCATTTAGTGATGATAATCTGCTATAAATATCATCACCACAATATGCAGTGAGGGGGCCAGAGAATATTACAGAGGGTATGCTGTCCAGATGGTGTACTATATAGGGGCGGTGGCCACGCCCCTGAGTGACGTCTTGACCGACATTGACCAGTTCCATTTTCATTTCTACTGGCTTCAGTATAGGTTTGGAGAAGGGGATTCCCTATAGCGTTCAATGCAATGTCTCGTTCCCTCTCAGGGAACCGAGGTAACGACAGTAACCGGAGACGTTTCACTAGGAAAAATGCAAATTAGTATTTCATGAGCATAAACAGGTCACTCAACAAAAACACGTTTCTTGTCTGTATCTGTAATTCAAAAAATATATTATACCATGATTATTTTTAAAGGTCGAGAGGATAGGGCACATAATAATTATATAGATATCTTTAAAATCAAAAATTTACCATTGATTTTCACACTTGCTAAAATAGGGGCAGACATGTTCTGAAATAGATTAATTTTTAATACATGTTCTAAAATGTAGTAAAATTAATTATTTCAAGTTGAATAAACACACATGAAAAATACTTAACTGTTTTCATTTTATTGCGAATTTTCTATATATTTGTTGGTATTGACCAGTGTTAAAATGTTCCAAAATTGTGAAAATGCATAAAAAGATTTCAGTGAGTCATAGTAAATGTGTACATTTTATGGAAGTAAAATAGAGACAAATGTGTTTGAAGCAAAAGGACGTGCTGAATAGCACTAACTGAAAAAAAATGCATTGTATTAACAGTGCTCACATTTTAAGGTTCTGCAATTCAACATGGTTGCATATTTAAGCTGTGATTTTTTCAAATGTAAAAATTTCACACACAGTTTCACCGTTTAAAAATTCAATAATCAAAATTCACCTTTTAAATTTCGTTAAAAAATTCAACTTGTTTTAAAATACAACCTTTAATATTCGACAGACAAATTTCACTTCATATTATTTCGGTTTAAAAATTCGCTTCCACAAATTCAGTGGTTCAAATTCGGCTGGAAATCGTCTCGGTTACATTTGTAACCTCGGTTCCCTGATGGAGGGAACGAGACGTTGTGTCGAACCGACAGATGGGGTTCGTCCCTGAGAACCAATCGCTTCCGACTACTTAGAAAAGGCCAATGAAAATTGGCAAATGAAATTTGCATGCCGGACTCCGCCCTGGACATCCGGGTATAAAAGGGAGACGGCATGCATCATTCATTCACCTTAGTTCTGAGGAGCCTGAGACCTCTCACGACTGCTGCAGAGGACAGCACGTGTTGTGGCAAGAGGACACCACGTCTCGTTCCCTCCATCAGGGAACCGAGGTTACAAACGTAACCGAGACGTTCCCTTTCTGTCTGTCTCTCGACGTTGTGTCGAACCGACAGATGGGGTTCCAATGGAAAACACCATAACACGGTGCCCTGTCACAATCTCAACGAAGCGACGGTGACTGGCCTGGGCATGTCAGCAGTGAGCGTTACCGCGAAATTGTAACCTACCAGTGGGTAGGTAGGGGGTCCCAGAGCTTTCTTGAAAGGTGGGAAGGCCCCTACCTTCGGCCTCACAGGCTGCGGCCTTGTTTCTCTAACAGCGAGAAGCCGCCCGGAACCGTAAGGCCACTGGGTAAGCGCTACTTCCTCAAGCGGGGGATGCGCTACAGAGACCACTTCCTACCGGAGGGAGGAGACTAGTGGAGATACCAACATGGTCTCACCGATGGGGGAGAACTCATGGGAAGAAAGAGCGGTTGAAGAGAAAACCGCAAGGTGGAGGTCCACCCGGGGAGGTCATGGGTTACCAAGGTGGGAACCAGCATGAGGATACATCAGACGGAACCGCCCTGCTGGGGAGCTGCAACGTCTGGTAGCACTAGGTCCGGTTAGAGCTATGTTGCGAATAACTCAGGTGATACCCGGCCTAAGGGGCAGGGCTGCTCTGCCCAGCCCGCCCCAGAAGGTGCTTGCTTAGTGATGGATAGAGTGCCTGTTCTTCACCCAGTGGGGAATGAAGGGAGGCTGAATCGGTATACTGACCCACTCGAGAGAGGGGGAAAAGAACCGAACAGGCGTACACCCTACCAGTTGCCGGTCCTACATGTGGCCATGCACATGTAGGACCGGGCTGACACAGGCTCTACGCGGAGGTTGTAAAACCTCGCAAAGGTGTTGGGTGTAGCCCAACCCGCAGCTCTGCAAATGTCTGTGAGAGAGGCCCCCCGTGCCAGAGCCCAAGAGGAGGCTACACCCCAGGTGGAGTGGGCCCTCACTCCTAGGGGGCACGGGCGATTTAGGGATTGGTAAACTGCTTTGATAGCGTCCACAATCCAGTGGGCCAACCTCTGCTTGGAGACAGCTCTCCCCTGCTGCTGACCTCCGAAACAGACAAAGAGCTGATCCGAGCTCCTGAAGCTCTGTGTGCGGTCTAAGTAGAGGCGCAGCGCGCGTACTGGACACAACACAGACAGGGTTGGGTCTTCCTCCCCTGTGGGGAGCGCCTGTAAGTTCACCACCTGGTCCCGAAAGGGAGCGGTGGGAACCTTGGGCACGTAGCCGGGCCGCGGTCTCAGGATAACGTGAGAATCCCTGGGTCCGAATTCTAGGCAGTCAGGGGACACAGAGAAAGCCTGTAGATCCCCTACCCTCTTGATGGAAGCGAGCGCCATAAGGAGAACCGTCTTCATCGTGAGATGAGGAAGAGAGGCATCCCCTAGGGGCTCGAAGGGGGGCCTGGTGAGACCTGTCAGGGTTACATCCAGGCCCCAAGAGGGTATGGAGCGCAGACGAGGCGGATTCCGCCTCCTCGCGCCCCTTAGGAATCTAATGACCAGGTCGTGCTGCCCTAGAGACTTCCCAGCAACTCAGTTGTGATGAGCAGCAATGGCGGCTACATGCACTTTCAGTGTGGAGGGGGAGAGGTTAGTCTCGAGTCTCTCTTGTAGGAAGGACAGCACGGACCAGATCGCACAACTCCGTGGGTCTTCTCCTCGAGAAGCACACCAGGTCGAGAAGAGGCGCCACTTGTAGGCGTACAGTCGCCTAGTGGCAGGTGCCCTAGCCTGAGAAATGGTAGCTACCACCGCCGGGGGCAGACCACTCAGGATCTCCTCGTCCCGTCCAGGGGCCAGACATGGAGGTTCCAGAGGTCTGACCTGGGATGCCATAACGTGCCCTTCCCCTGGGAAAGCAGGTCCTTCGTCAGGGGAATCAGCCAGGTGGGAGCTGTTGTCAAGAGCATTAGCTCCGAGAACCAAGTGCGTTTGGGCCAGTGTGGCGCAACGAGCAACACTTGCTGCTCCTCTTCCCTGACCTTGCACAGGGTCTGTGCAATGAGGCTCACTGGGGGGAAGGCGTACTTCCGCTTGTCCCGCGGCCAGCTGTGCGCTAGGGCATCCGTGCCGAGGGGGCCCTCGGTCAGAGAGTACCAAAGCGGGCAATGGGTGGTTTCGAGGGAGGCAAACAGGTCTACCTGGGCCTGCCCGAACTGCACCCAAATGAGCTGGACTGCGTGGGGATGGAGTCGCCACTCTCCGCGAGGCGTAGACTGACGAGAGAGCGCGTCGGCTGTCTGATTCAGGTCGCCTGGGATATACGTGGCACGCAGGGAGCGGGTCACCTGCTGACTCCACCGGAGGAGGCGTCGGGCGAGTCGTGTTAATTGCAGTGAGCGAACGCCACCCTGACGATTGATATACGCTACTGTAGTAGTGCTGTCTGACCGGACCAGCACGTGCTTGCCCTGCACGAGAGGCTGCAGCCTCTTCAGTGCGAGTAGCACGGCCCACAACTCTAGGCAATTGATATGCCAGCGCAGGTGGGGGCCCGTCCAAAGCCCCGACACTGCGTGCCCGTTGCACACTGCACCCCAACCCTGCAGGGAGGCGTCCGTTGTCACCACGACATGCCTCGTAACCTGCCCTAGGGGTACCCCTGCCCGAAGGAAAGTCATGGAAGACCACGGGGTTAAGGTGTGGCGGCAGCGAGGTGTAATCACCATCTGCCTGCTGCCGGTGTGCCACGCTCTCCAGGGAACTCGACTCTGGAGCCAGTGTTGGAGCGGCCTCATGTGCATCAACCCGAGGGGTATCACCGCCGCCGAGGATGCCATGTGTCCCAGGAGCCTCTGAAATAGTTTCAGGGGAACCGCTGACTGCGTGAAATGATCCAGGCAGTTCAACACCGACTGGGCGCGTACTACGGACAGTCGCGCTGTCATGGTGACAGAGTTGAGTTCCATACCAAGATAGAGGATGCTCTGCACAGGGGAGAGCTTGCTCTTCTCTCGGTTGACCTGTAGTCCCAATCGATCTAGGTGCCGGAGCATCAGGTCCCTGTGTGCACACAACAGATCTCGCGAGTGTGCCAAGATAAGCCAGTCGTCGAGATAGTTGAGTACCCTCACACCCGTCTCCCTGAGGGGAGAGAGGGCGGCCTCCACGATCTTCGTAAAGACTCGTGGAGACAGAGACAGACCGAAGGGGAGGACTCTGTACTGATATGTCCGACCCTCGAAAGCGAACCGTAGGAACGGGCGATGACGAGGGAGAATCGAGACATGAAAGTAAGCGTCCTTCAGGTCGATTGCCAGGAACCAATCCTGACATCTGACAGATGCCAGGATGCGCTTCTGCGTGAGCATCTTGAACGGCAGCTTGTGCAGGTGTCTGTTCAGGGTACGCAGATCTAGGATGGGGCGCACCCCCCCGCCTTTTTTGGGGACGATGAAGTAAGGGCTGTAAAACCCCTTGGACATCTCGGCTAAGGGGACGGACTCGATCGCACCCTTCGCCAGAAGGGTGGCGACCTCGCCCCGTAGTACGGGAGCATCCCGGCCTCTGACCGAGGTGGCGAGGATGCCCCGACACTTGGGCGGGTTTCTGGCGAACTGGATCGCGTAGCCGAGACGGATCGTCCTTCTCAGCCTCCGTGACGGTGTGGGCAGCTCGAGCCAAGCTCCCAGGGACCGTGACAGGGGGCTAAGGGAACGATCTGCTTCATCGACCCCCCGGGGGGTGGTTCGATGGCTGGCAGTGCGGGTCTCTCGCCGGGAGGCCCCCGGGAAGAAGACTGGCTGTGCTGGTTTGCCTGCCTGGTGATGCAGGTCCCCGCACCGTCGATTTGAGAGTGCTGAGGGCTGCAAAATTCATTCGATGTTGCGCCTCGCCAAGACGCAACGTCGAGTGGCCGAACACCATCTGACAGAGGGTGAGAGCGGCTGTGAAGAACACCCAGGGAGATTGGAAACTCTTTTTGTGAAAAAGTGGGCGCTAGGCCCCCGTAGTTGGAACGGGGGCAGGAACCGTCCCGGATCGACCGTCCAGCGATGACATGGCTGGAATCGGGTCAAATGGTGTTAACCTCCCTGGGGTGTCTTCCCGTCAGGGTCGCTTCTTCCTTGAAGGTTGCTGACGGGGTGGTGGTCTCCCCTTCGACGCCCTTTTCCGGGGTGCCGCCTGGGTAGGGAGCACTGGAACCGGAGCTGGCTTCGAAGAGGGCCGGGGCTGCTGGGGAGCAGAGGCCGCACGGGGAACTCGAAGGCCTACGGGCGGCCGAGTCCTGGCGGGGTAGGATATGGCTAATCGCCTCCGTCTGCTTCTTCACTGTCGAGAACTGCGAACTGAGCGAAGTCCTCGACAGTGTCACCAAACAGCCCACCCTGCGCAATGGGCGCGTCGAGAAAGCGGACTTTCTCGGCGTCGCTCATCTGCGCAAGGTTGAGCCAGAGATGCCTCTCCTGGACGACCATGGTGGACATCGCCCGACCCAGGGCCCGCGCGGTCACCTTGGTCGCCCTTAGAGCGAGGTCGGTGGCGGTGCGGAGTTCCTGCATTAACCCCGGGTCGGTCTTACCCTCGTGGATCTCTTTCAACGCCTTGGCCTGATGGACCTGCAGGATGGGCATGGCGTGGAGAGAGGAGGCAGCTTGGCCCGCAGCAGTGTAGGCCTTCGACACCAGCGATGCCGAAGTCCTACATGCCTTGAACGGGAGTTACGGTCGACCTCTCCAGGTGGACGCCGCCTGCGGGCACAGGTGCACCGCGACTGCACGTTCCACCTCGGGCACGTCGACGTAACCCCTAGCTGCCCCACCATCAAGGGAAGAGAGAGCGACGGAACCGGTCTGATGTGTACGCGCCGAGAAGGGGGCGTTCCACATCTTCGTCAGTTCCTCATGCACTTCCGGGAAGAATGGAACCGGGGTTGGGCGCGGCTTGGAGTCGCGCTCAGAGCCCAAGAACCACGTGTCCAACCGTGAGCGCTGGGGGAGAGGCACCGGAGTGCACTCTAACCCAATGCACACGGCGGCCCGGGAAAGCATGGCCGACATCTCGACATCCGCTTCCTCCTGAGCTCGTCCCCCCTTGGGGGGGAGCTGCAGAGAGTCGTCGGGATCGGATGCCAGCAATTCGCTCTCCGATGCTGCGATAGACATCTCATCATCATCACGCATCGTGTCCGAATACGTGAAGGAGGACGCTGACGGTGTGGCACTGCCTGCTAGGGAATGGTGAGGCGAGCAAGACGGGGTGCGAGCAGTCCGCGAGCACTTGGCTGACGGATTAGCGCTCGCAGAAACCCCCATATCACCCTCGCAGCTCGCCTTGGCAAACGGAATGGCCTTAGCCATCCTCGTCACAGCCCGGGAAGCATGCGAGGTGGTGGCTGGTTCTCGGGAGAAGACAGCCACCCGTGACCGCAACGTCTCTATGACCATCTGCCCGCAGTGCGGGCAAGATGAGTCCACGAAGGCTGCCTCAGCGTGTTGGACCCCCAAACACCTGACACAGACATCATGCTTGTCCCCTTCCTCGATGAGGACACCGCACCCACGAGAACAGCGGGACATGCCGCGCTGGAGAAATTAGCTCTTTTAGAAATGAGAGCTTTAGAAAGAGCTCGAACACCTCTGGAACCGCCGAGACGCCCAGGGGAAGTCGCTGCAGACAGTCCACTGCACCACGTCGTAGAACCGGCAATGTAAAAGTTTTTTGCTAAGTAGAAAGAGATCTTCATCAGCGAAGGCTCCGAAGAACAAAAGGTGAATGAATGATATACGCCGTCTCCCTTTTATACCCGGATGTCCGGGGCGGAGTCCGGCATGCAAATTTCATTTGCCAATTTTCATTGGCCTTTTCTAAGTAGTCGGAAGCGATTGGTTCTCAGGGACGAACCCCATCTGTCGGTTCGACACAACGTCGAGAGACCGACAGAAAGGGAATCAAAGTTTCACATCCCAGGAGAAGCAATAGAGCGCCGATTCCGCCAATGCATGATCTCTACCTGCTGCCTGTCCGCTTCACCAGCAGGTGGTGCAAGGCGCTTCTGACGAAGACCAAAGCAAGAAATGCAGATACTTTTTATATGTTTGCAGCACAGTCCACTCATCTGCTCGATTAAGTGAATTTATTTGATCTCATAGATCTCTTCTTATGCATCATCAACATCAGAAATAATAGGTTTCCTGCTCTGGCTAGAAGGAATTAAGTTATTTTTTACTTCAGCACATCGTGTTCACATAAATACATCATCAGCATTTACAGGACATGTATTGTGTTTGAAGCGGTCAAATAACTGAGATCTCAACTAGGAGCTTATTGACAAATGCTCTGATTTTAACGTACTCTCCCATGTGCTTCTGTTTATATGACGTAGCTGCAATCTCAATAAACATTCTTTTTATTTTCCTTGCATGATCTTGTTTTAATTTGAGACTCTCAGAAAATGCTGAATGTTGTGGAATTGTGGAA
The DNA here is from genome assembly GCF_024868665.1 of Triplophysa rosa. NCBI lineage: Eukaryota > Metazoa > Chordata > Actinopteri > Cypriniformes > Nemacheilidae > Triplophysa > Triplophysa rosa. The sequence continues at coordinate 548,625 of NC_079901.1, forward strand.
ACGTTCATATGTTAATACGAGACAGAAAAACTGATATTTTAGCCAAGCGAACTTCTTGAGCAGGCCAGATAAAATAGACCAGATAAAAATAGACAGCACTTTCTTTAGAACCCGACTAAACCCAAAACGTCTTGTGCAGCCAAGCAAGATACCTCACAGCGTTAGGATCTATACAGCTGTAAGATGGTTTTTAAGCGCAAAGATAAAAACTTTTGTTGCATGCTGTGTGCGTTTCCCAATAATGTGCCACACACGAACATGCGAGTATGACTACACGCTAATTGCTTGAGTTGCTGTCTGTTCATTAAATGCTAAAATGTCAATCACTCACGGTATATTAACCTAATTATGTCTTGTAAAGTTTGGCGTAACACATATTTGTTGTTTACCTAACCATAAAATGTAATTAATTTGTGTCTTTCGGGGCGATTGGTAAAAGCACATTCATTATAAATGACCAGAGACCCGATGCCATATCGGACACGACCTGTGCCCAAGGCATATTTTGTCAACGTTTTAGACCCGAAGCCGCTGGGACACACGAGGACCTCTCTAGCATACACCTCAACGCAAGTCAGTTTGCATGGCCGAGCAGTGAGAAATATATTTAATTACTGGTCAGAAAACAATATGAGTGCTCCATGGCAATATACACAACTATCTGTAGATGTTGCTGTTTGGCGCATTGTATTTCGTATACTTTTATATTAGGCTATAGTCTTTCTTTTTAATTAGCTTACCCAATACTAATATAACATATCAAAACGAAATTACGATTTAGTATAATAATTTTTAATCTATATGCTCACATAATAAGTCAACATATTGTTAAATTTATGCATTTTAAATGACAGAAATACACTGAAACCACGTTGGAGAAAGCACGTAATGTACGTGTCTCATGTGTACAGTTCAGTTAAATGATCAAATTTACCCTCTTTAAACTTATGCTAAACATTTAGCTGAATATCCACAACATGTATGGTGGCATGGTGGAACAAAAACGTTATAAGCTTGCAAGATTTGCTAAGTGCCTTTAGCCTAGCCCTACACTGTCCCTTTAGCGTCCACGGACCACGCCATCACGGCCGGTGTACCATGCTAAAACGCTTAATGTTGCTTAATCTTCAGACCAGATGATTAGTATAGCCTACACCTTTTTAATAACCGTAGGCTACAGAAATGCGGAAGAGCCCTAAATATGAATGCAAAAAGCACAAAATAAGAATTTTAGCATGTCCCGCCGTATTTCTCACATAATACCAGAACTAGGTATAGGTGTCTTTATTGTTGCAGTATTTCAGTTTGTTCTTTCATTCATTCGTTCATACAATAGGATATAATTGGCTTTATTTTGTTTGCGTTCTAAGATTTCAGATGAAAAGTATAGGCATAATTATGTCCATTGATATTTCTCTTTTAAGTGGTGTAGTTATTCGTTTGTTTAAGTTACATTTATATCCTACATTTAATAAATATTTTACAATTACGTTTTTAAGAAAAGATTTAAGATTATTTTACGTTTTGATGAAAAATTGTTCATGGCTTGTTCTTACATCTGTTTGCACTACTATTTCAGTTAGCCTGTCATTCAAATAGCTTCATGCAATTAGCTTATTTTATTCAAACACAGTATGATTCAGTAATTCACTGTAACATACAATTTTCTCATCCTCGAAACTCAAACCATTATTTGATGACTTAAGATCGTGCTTATCAAAAGCACGATTTTATGTTTGTATTTGGCGAGCTACAGAAATTATCTTTTGCGTGCATATGATACGCATGTGTTTTGCGTGCACTTTTTATGTACATACCAACTTAACCCACACCGTCTTAACCAACGGGGTAATCATATGCACGTAAAAAGTAATGAATGCGTATAAATAGCAAGCCAAATACAAACATAAACTCTTACTATAGATAGGCAGTACTAGTAGATCGGGTAGGATATTTAAATAATTAAATTAATATTATAAATGTATGACTAGTCCACTGATTCCAGGCCACCTGGAATTGTCCCCGTGCTCCATGTCCGTTCCAGGGCTGATAGTGGTGAGCTAAGCTGCCAGTACAAGAAACAATACTTTTTTTCTTGATGATGCATAAGAGGAGATCTATGAGATCAAATAAATTCACTTAATCGAGCAGATGAGTGGACTGTGCTGCAAACATATAAAAAGTATCTGTATTTCTTGCTTTGGTCTTCGTCAGAAGCGACTTGCACCACCTGCTGGTGAAGCGGTCAGGCAGCAGGTAGAGATCAAGCATTGGCGGAATCGGCGCTCTATTGCTTCTCCTGGGATTCCCGGATGTGAAACTTTGAATTTCAAGTCGAATTTGAACCACTGAATTTGTGGAAGCGAATTTTTAAACCGAAATAATATGGACTGAAAATTGTCTGTTGAATATTAAAGGTTGTATTTTACAACAAGTTGAATTTTTTAACGAAATTTAAAAGGTGAATTTTGATTATTGAATTTTTAAACGGTGAAACTGTGTGTGAAATTTTTTGCACTGTTAATACAATGCATCTTTTTTTCAGTTAGTGCCATTCAGCACGTCTTTTTGCTTCAAACACATTTGTCTCTATTTTACTTCCATATTCATTTCAAATAGAATACATTTGGAAAGAAAAGGTAAATCATTTTCCACCTCATTCATTCCTTTTGTGCAGTTTGACTGCACATCAATACAGTTTTTCTGTGTCTTAGTGTATATATTCATGACCGCGTCATCATGAGATTTTATGGTTTTTATTATCACTGTGTTTTCTCATGGTGTTCTTACAGTGTCTGGCGATGAAAACCAGCTTTAGATGGAACAAAACTCACATTATTTTCTGTCTCATGATCAAACCTCTCTCATGACAACTCTTCAAACCATAAAGTTTTGACATGTCTTTCTGCACTTTTACTGCGATGTTCATTGACTGACACAGACAGATCTCTCTTTTTCACTGTGTGTGTCCGAGGCTGTGGATTTGTTGTCTTCTGTGTGTCGGATGAAATTGTTGTATTTTTAGAAATAAATAAAACAATTGTTCTACCTTAAGCTTTTTCCTATTCATTTCCTATTACTGGTCATTTCTTTGTGCCGTCTGTTGCTGTTTACTACCGCTTGCAATCACTGAATGAAGCCAGATTTGATTTATTTTATTAAATTTGCCAATCCAGCAAAAGTCTCTAATCTTAAAGCATGCTTATAGAGTAAATGATTTTTATTCAGTATTACCAAGCAGTCAAAATGGACCCAACGAGCTTATGAGGGTCAAAGTAAACGAGTTTAGGGCGAGAGAGGAGGGAATGAACAGAGACTGTGCATGTGTGGGTGGGCACTGCTTCTTCACCCACTGCTACATAATGACTCACTTTTAGTCAAGGTAGAAACTACAGTCCTCCACACAGATGTTAAAGATATCCCCATTACTCTTGCTTGCTCTCTCTGTCTGCCCGACTACTCTTTTGTCATGAAGACCAGTTTTGCAGGATGCGCTTTCAGTTTCTCTTCAATTTTTAAAGATCCTCTGAGGACAACAGAAAAAGAGCCATTTGAAAAGGCTTTTAATGGAAAAGAGAAATGAGGTGCACTCTCCAAAGGTTTAAATGACTCAGCTGAAAGCAAAACTCTCCTTAAATTTCTTGTTCTAAAAGCCCATCCACTCCGAGTAGAGCATCGTGTCGTGTGCTTTATATAAGGCATCATGCCGGCAACATTGACCCAAATGTTGTTGAATGATGAAGAAATGACATTCTTCTCGTATTGGCAACATCGTCCTGGTTTGTTAATTACAAGTTGGCGCCTGTTGGCATGAAACTGTCAGAAAGCAGTTTGCCTAAATCTTTGGGAGGGCATGTGTGCTCGACGGACGTCAGATGTGGCCCATTCTCCGGGGGGCTCGCCTCTGTCCCACCTGTCTCGATGGCTCTGTGTCTCCTCTGAGTGTGATGTCTCCGCCAGCCAGCAGGCAGTCCTGCGTTTGTTTGCGAGGCTCCGTAGGGAGTGCTGCTTTGTGGCCTTCAGAAATTAGCACAAGTCAAATCACATTAATTAATTTCTAACTCACGCGATCAGCTGAGAAGTCACGTCAAATTAAACTTCAAATTAGTGCTAATGTCTCCCAGGAGAGCCTGCAGGAGAGAGCTTCGGCTGTGTCAGGGATGGAACTCACCCTGTGGCTCATCGGTTGACTTTTGACATTGCTTCTCTCTTTCATTTAAACTTTTGGGTTCTTTTACACACCAGTTCCTTATGACACTTAGTAAGACAATCATTCTAAGCATATGAAGATGAGAAAAAGTGCAGGAGGAGGCATACAATAGTGCAAAGCAATAATCCGATAAATGAGCCACGCCTAATGCAAACTAACACGACACACCGACAAAAGATGGAAAATTACATTTGACCAATGTTGTCACGGTTAGCTTCAAATGATAAAAGGTTTAAACAGGTTTCCATAAGCAAAAGGATCTTTAAAAATGCAAACTCTGGTTATCCACATACACAAACAATACCAGACAACAAAATGAATCAAAAGGAGGAAGTTAAATACACCGGGTAAATGATACACAGGCGATAACTCATTAAACTGGAACAGTGGAAAACAGGTGTGACATGGCTGACGGCTCCAAAGGATTGTGGGAGCTAGAGTCCGGGTAGTGGGTGCAGGCAGGGTAACAGACGGGATCGTGACACAATGACAGCAGAACAAAAGAATGATGAGAACCATGCGTACCCGGTTTCTCCTCTGCAGAACACCAGCCCTCCAGGACCGACTTTGGACACCCCTGAACTGGTGGCACACAATATGAAGTGACTTCCTTCCCGCAGGACACAGGGAGACTCTAAAGGCAGTCCAGAAGGGTGCAGGGCCAAGGCCTTAAGGGTGGTTTATGGTTCGGCATCAGACCTACACCATAGGCAACTAATAGTTTTTATTTATACTTCTGCATCGTTGTCCACGTAGACAGGCAATGACCAGTCATCGTCAGTGTCCATAGGCATTTTGCTTGTGTAAGTTAACCAAGACAAGAGCCAAAGAAAAAACTTTTCGTGTACATTGATGGGTTCGAGCAGACCAATCACAGCACTAGAGGTCCGCGTCGAATTGATGCATTGTTACATTTTTGGAGAGGTGCGCATCAGGCTATTATGGCGTAGGGTACCATCTCTGCATAGCCTACGGCATAGCTCCGACACAGAAGGAAAATTTGGGCTTTAGTGGTACAGGGGACCTAAAGAGGCAAGTAGATATGATTTCGTAGGGTCTTTATAAAAGTCTCTTACATTCTCTGGTGTACATGTTTATGCGTGGTAGCAGCTCGTAGGGAGAACGTTTGCAGCACGCGCACATTGTCCTTTCACATCACACACAACCAAACACAGAGCAGGTTTCATTCCAGGATCGTTTTACTGTCTAACGCTTGCTAAAACTTACAAAGGGGCTCTGTATATGGTTTGCAGGTGATCTTATTCTAGCTGTCTACATAGAAACCAACTGCAGTTTGAAACAGCTTACCGGATGACTCAAACTGGCTGTGTGTTTTCTGATCACGTTTTCTTAACTCGCAGACTAGCCAGAAACCTAACAAATGCAAAAAAGGTGAACATTTCATCAAATATTCACATTTATTTTATGGATAAACCCCTTGACATGCACCATCTCGTTTTTCAAGGGGGTCCTGGTACATAGGTGTCTCAAAACAAAACATGTAACAAAACAAAACAAAATAAACAACAACAAACAACCCATTCACTACAACACCAAACATACCACTACATGGAATAATTCAAATACAATAGACAAGGTACAATTAACAAATAACTAACAGACTAATAGAGTAAATAATTGTAAAACATTATATCATTTAAAACTGTTACAATGTGTTTCAAAATAAAGAAACTAGCCATTTTTAAACATGAAATGAAGTCAAAGAGCGCATATGTATTGGTAAATTATTCCAATCGTCACGAGCCTTGAAATTAAAAGCTTTCATCCCAAAATCTTTTCTGATTAGGGGAGTAGAAGAAAAATACTGAGAAGATACTGATATTGTGAGGTGTATGGCATCAAATACTGTTGGAGATAGCAGGGATAATTAAAGGAATAGTTCACCCCCCAAAAATTATTCTGTCACCATTTACTCACCCTGGAGTCGTTCCAAACCTGTATAAATGTCTGTGTTCGGTTGAACACAAAGAAAGATATTTGGAAGAATATTAGCAATTTTCCGTTCCGGGAAATTGTTTTTTAAAATGTTTTGTTCTTTTGAAAACAGTATGAGATATTTTGAAGAATTTAGGAATGCAAACAGTTTCAGGGCAGCTTTGACTACCATTTTAAAGGCGCGATAACATGCTATGTCATGCATTCTGACTTCTTTACAGTGTTGAACATGCAAGATTCTCATGCTTAACATGGTCAACTTTTCAAAAAACGAGTTGGACGTATGGCGTAGTATTGCTGTCCTTGATACACTCCCCCAGCACTACAACTTGTTTCGGAAAGTTTTTTTAAAAGTCTGGATCCTGGTTTCGTAACAGGGATCTTATATCTTATTTTATTGGGCAATTCTCCCAGAAGAGCACGACGAGGCAAAAGAAAGAGCCCACCCACGTGCCAACCGACGAGCGAGTCCCGCTTACCATCAAGGTTGTCTGCGCTGTGTCAAGATTGGCTGCGCTGTGAGCCTGCAGCTGTAGCTTGTTACTATTGCGATAATGTGAAGTTTAGGTGTGTCTGTTTGTTCACTGCATTTCAGTGATGGATGTTATATAAACGGTGGATATAACGCTGGATTTGGAGATGGTTTGAAACTGATAGATGGCGCGGTAAGTCAAATTAAGGCATATGTTTGTTCTTTGTTGGCAATCATTGTGTACGTGCATAACATAAAAAACCACCGAGGGATTAATGCGATGATGTATTGTGTGCTCGTCCTGTAGTTCCATCCCACTGCCTACCTCCAGCAGCTCATGTTTTTCTGGAAATAATTGTACAGCTGTATCTCTCTTTTATAAATGTGATCAAACTAAATACTCTTCGAAGATACAAAGTATGCAATACTACTGTATATGTACTCAAGATTAATATGAGATTGGCAGAAACTGAGTGTGTTACCCAATCTTTGACTTTTCCCACTATGGTAATCAATGATGTCCCAGAACTGAAAATTGCTAATATTCTTCATCTGTGTTCAGCAGAACAAAGAAATGTATACAGGTTTGGAACAACTTGAGGGTAGTAATCCAATAACAAATCTGCACACATTATTATAAGCAGTAGTAAGAGACAAAAGATTAGTTTTAGATGTATTCTGATAAACTATATCTGCATAATCAAACAATGGTAATATCAGTTGAAGAGCAAGTTTTTTATGAACAGTGAATGTAAAACAATGTTTAGACTGAAATAATATACTATTAGCGAATTTTATTTCACGAAGTAAATAATCAATTATGTGGTTTGAAAGTTAATTCAGGATCCAACCACAATCTCAAATATTTAATTTGATATACTCTACCTATTTTTGTGCCATCATTACACATTACATTCAGATTATGATATTTTAATTTGAGCATATTCCTTGTGCCAAAGACCATGAGATGGGATTTAGTTTTGTTTGGTAAAAGTTTATTACATTTAAGCCAGTTCTCCAAAATATTAAAATCAAATTGGAGAATATTGGGGCAAGTCTGGATTTGACGTATAAATCAGCGTATTGATGAACAGAAGAGTGTGCCAAAATCAAAGGAAGGTCATTAATAAAAATAGAAAAAAGAAGAGGACCCAATGTGGTGCCCTGGAGTACACCTCTTTCTTGAATAAACCAATCAGAGTGATTCCCTTGTATAGCCACACATTGTTTTCTATTATGTAAATAAGAATTGAATCATAATAAAACCTTGCAGGAAAACCCGACTGAGTAAAGCTTATCTAATAATAAATAATGATCCACTATGGTCAAAAGCCTTTTTAGGTCAATAAAAATGGCCCCAGTGAAATCACCATTGTCAAATGCTGAGAATATATCATTGGTCAATTTCAAAAGAGTACTTGTTGCTGAATAATTTGATCTAAACCCTGACTGGAAAGGTGATAAAACATTATTATTTTTTAAAATATGTGAATAACTGTTTATAAATTAATGGTAACACTTTATTTTACAGTGCCCTTGTTACACATGTTACAAGTATTTACTATAGTATTTACTATAAATTATGCATAATTACATGTAACTAACCCTGAACCAAACCCTAATCCTAACCCTAACCCTATAGTAAGTACATGAAGTTACTTTTTATTACTCAGTACTTAAATGTATAATTACACTGTAACACGGGCACTGTAAAATAAAGTGTAACCAAATTAATTTCTCAAATATTTTAGCAATAACACTAATTATTGAAATAGGTCTATCATTTTGTGGATCAAGAATATCAGATGTCCCCTTTAAATCATTGACCTTGCCGGGGAACATTTTCTAAGAGTTTAACAAAACCATATTGTTTTAAAATGTATACATGTGAGTAATTGAACTCATTTACTCGGCAAAGAAAGTGTGATCTAATTTATTTAGTCCATATTCTCTTTAATCAGATGCGTATGTGTCAGCTTTATTAGATGTGTGGTCATGACTGCACTCTCTGTTTAATGATTCATTATTTGATTAATTTCTGTTGAAATTAATCTTCAGATGTACTGTGAAAATGTACCATGCCATTCAGACTATCCAGCTAAAAGGCCAGATTCAGACGCATCACCAAACAATGTTAACGTAAAGAGAAAGCATGATGAATATGATCATTCCTAGAGTGAGATGAACTGATCATAAGAGAAAAAGTACAATCAAATATGTCTATGATGTGTTTTCATCCAGGTGGTGGTTGAGGAGATTCCCCCTTCCATGTAAAGCGCTTTGAGTGCCCAGAAAGCGCTATAGAAAATGTAACAAATTATTTTCTAGAAATACTGTGTTGATGTATGAAAGGACGACGTATTGATGTTTTGTGTAATGATCTAAGGACCGTAAGGATCAAATTTAAGCTTCCTAGTGAAGCTCGATTTAATGTTGAAAATCTCTCTTTTGATCAACTCTCTCAGGTGACTACTGGTTAACATCGGAGCAGGGTCGTCATCTTTACCCTGCAACAATTATCAATCCTTTCCAAAGGCATCTACAGTAGTCAAGCGTAAAATATCGTGTAACGAATAAAAGCTATGTATGATTATAAACATCCCCCAGGTGGTCGAATTGTCTTCTGGCCAATAATTCTCTGCTCATTGTCTCGGTCTCTCCCGTTGGCCACGGGCACCCTGCATCTCAGAATCGGGCACACAGCTTCTTCTTGGCAACACAAAGAGCACTTCTGTCATCGGCGTGACAATAAGAGCATACAATGATTGGCATATTATGAAATGGACCAATGGCAATGCAGGAAAGTGTTGCCAAGTGATGAAAATGCTTTTGGACCTCTAGTTTCTGCACTGACCCCGGCTGCAAGTTGACCCCAGGTCAGTTTCTCAGGGGAACAAAGCAGCTTTTGGGCACATTCAATACTTCCACATGTCAACGACAACAGCATTATTTGTTATAGCACTTTATCAAACACGCTTTCTTTTTCCGCTTGTTTTTTATTTCACATTGTTTAATAAGAGTTCTCTCTTAACGATGGCTGAACCAGCCATTCACAAACTGTGTGTTTGATTGATAAATATTCATACCCTGCTGTTTCATTATGGCCTGTTAAGACGGATGATGAGACGGTACTGTCAGAGAAAGAGAAGTGACCACGTGGGCGGTGGACAGACAGAACAGAACAGAAAGAAACTTTCCCGTCTACTCGTGTCCCCTAACCCTCTTTTGTATTTTTAGTATTAGTACAGCTTTTGGGGGGTACTACCCATCTGTTGTTGTAAAGTGCTAATGAAACGTCATCAGCTGTAGTGCCCTCATTACATCTACATTTATTTGCCAGAGGCTTTCATCCGAAGCGACTTGCAGTGCATTTTAGTCAGTACGTGTCTTATCAGAATGAATGGCACAGTTGACAGTAAGCAGTCGGTTCGATGGCATTGATGTGTGTGTTGAGCTGAAATGATAAATGTGCATATTAATGTGTGCCAGTCTGTGCCCATCTGCTCTGTGCCATATCCTCTCATTTACAGCCATGTGCACAGGAAATGTCTTATGAGCCTATAGAATGAAGTTCAAAATCGATGTCAGACATTTCTTTCAGCTGAAGTGCGGGTGGGCCGTGGGAGTTCACTGTCATTAATCATGAGAGACGGCTCTCTGGTCAAATATCTGCATGTGAAAGAACATTGTTCATAGCTTTGCTTAGACTGGTGCCATTATTTCAGTGCTACACGAGATGTTTACTATGAAAGTGTGTCAAGTCAAGTTTATTTTTATGGCGCGTTTTCCAATTTGTATCGTATCAAAGCAGCTGTACAGGAAAGATGTCAAACAGCACGTTAAACAAGTAAGTGATAATGTACGGGCAGCCGTTTGTTATCGTAGAAATAACCCTGCCAGTGTGATCAGGGCGTGAAGCGGAGGGTCTTGTTTCTCACTGAAGGGGCGATAACAGCCGGCCGCTTATTACACAGACTAAAACAACACTTGACATAAACTAGAACTACACAACTTGACTTATACTGGACTTTACCCGATTTAATCCAAAGAGTTTGAGATGACGGAACGTCATACACAAAGCAAAATGAACCAGCACGCGACCGAAAACACAGGGGCATTAAATAGGGGATAAAATCAAGAGGGAACAGGTGCGGGGCATTAAATCATTACAGTCAATAATGAGGAAACGAGAGGGCGGGGACAAAGACGAGACCGGAGAACACATGGCACGCCTAAACAAACAATGCCATGTGTCTCACACAAACCACGTGGGGCTGTCATGACCCTGCCACAAGACTAGAAAGTATGACAAGGTGAGGCAGGATCATGACAACCGTGTGTTATTAGTTTTAAGCGGTTGTTATCTGGGAATAACGAACCTGCAAATGTCGCGACTGGCCAATCAGAATCAAGCATTGAGAACAAATTGAGATATAGCTTAATAAAGAATATAAAATATAGAAAAGCAACGAAAAACAAAAATACACACACACACACACACACACACACACACACACACACACACACACACACACACACACACACACACACACACACACACACACACACACACNNNNCACAACAGGCAACACACACACACACACACACACACACACACACACACACACACACACACACACACACACACACACACACACACACACACACACACACACACGTATATAGGCGTTATACTATAAAAGCATTACTGGGAAAAAGTAGTTTGGTGTCTATTTGATTTCAGTCAGACTATATTATGTTAAAAATGATAATCAAATAAAAATCATCAATGAAATGCTGCTACAACCACGTTCATCATCCAATAACAAGAAATGTAGCATGTATGAACATTTATTTATATGAAAACATTTCATTCCAAACGATGCTTGCTTAGAATCCTTGAGGGAATCCTTCTTCATGGTTTATTCCTGAGGTCTAGTCTATTATAAGGTGTCTTTCTTTTCTTCAGTCAGGACCACACTGATGGGATGATGAAATGATTCAAGCATTATCACGTGCTGCTGAAAGTGCTCTAGTGTGGGAAGAAAAGAAGACAGACATCACTTTAGTTTATACTACATTACTCAACTCAACTTTATTTATATAGCGCTTTTACAATTTTCATTGTTACAAAGCAGCTGCACATGAGACACATTGACTACAAGCAAAACAATCAAAGTTGTACCTGCAAAAACAAGAAAAGGTTAAAAACACAGAAGACAGACATACCCACACACAAAACACTCCACACAACACGCACACGCACACGCACCAACACACACAGACACAGAGACACACACACACACACGGATGCGCATGCACACACACACACACACAACACACACACACACACACACACACGTACGTACACAGACAAGTACGCACACACACACACACACACGCTCAGTGAGAGCACACATTTAGGATAAAGGAGAGAGAAGCACAGGTCAAATAAAACAGACTATAAATTCCTATATGCAATATTAATTAAGTAAAACTTTAAAATTCTAAAGCAGCCCCCCCGGTCAGGCAGATAGTGCAAAAACAGTATGCAAACGGTGGCGAGGAACCCAAAACTCTAATCGAGAAAAAAAACCTCATGAGAACCCAGGCCCAACCAGGGGATTCCAGTTCCCCTCTGGCAAAAGCTGCTGCCTCTGCACAAGCTCCAGAGAACTTGCACAACAAGACTAAATAAAATAAATAAACTTAATAGTAAAATAAATTATAGTTTAAGATTATCATTAATAATCTAATAGCATTTGAAATTTTGTGGTGAAGACATGTCAAGAGACCGCGTCCTTCTTTATCCAGCTCTATCATCTCAGCTCTTGTCAGGTCCCCACTTCCCATTCTCCGCTCTACCATCAGGTCAGGCCACGAACTGCATCCTGCTCGCTGTGGTAACCTTGGAACAATGAGACAAGACTGGCTGAGAGTAGAGTACTGTTCTGTACTCTTTGATGCAACAAGTACATCAGTTGTGTTTTTGGTTCCGGTTGATCTAACTAATGCTGCCTAAGCCCTCAGAGGATTTATATTATGGAAGAGTAGTGTATGCAAGATTAAAAAGATGCGTCTTTAGTCTAGATTTAAACTGACAGAGTGTGTCTGCCTCCCGGACAGTGCAGGGAAGACTATTCCAAAGTTTAGGCGCTAGATAGGAAAAGGATCTACCACCTGCACTTGATTTTGAAATTCTAGGTATTACCAACTGACAGGACGCCTGAGAGCGTAATGCACGTGAAGGACTGTAATACAAAAGGAGTTCATTCAAGTACTGAGGAGCTAAACCATGTAAGGCTTTATAGGTAATAAGCAAGATTTTAAAGTTAACGCGATGCTTTATAGGTAACCAGTGCAAGGTTGACAGAACCGGGCTAATATGTTCATACTTTTTTGTACGTGTAAGAACTCGAGCTGCCGCGTTTTGGACCAATTGGAGTTTTTGTAATAAGCCTGCAGGGCAACCACCTAACAGTGCATTACAGTAATCTAGTCTTGATGTCATGAATGCATGAATTAACTTCTCTGCATCTGAGATTGACAGCATATGACGTAGTTTAGATATATTCTTAAAATGGAAAAACGCAATTTTACAGGTGTTGGCGACGTGGCTCTCAAATGACAGATTACTATCGAATAGAACGCCAAGATTCTTTGCTGACGACGAGGGTTTTATGGAACATCCGTCAATAGTTAAACAGTATTCTTGGTTGTTACTTATAGCAGTTTTCGGTCCAATAAGTAACACTTCCGTTTTGTCCGAGTTCAGTAATAAAAAGTTGTTACTCATCCAGTTTTTTATATCGACTATGCATTCCATTATTCGATGGAACTGCTGTGTTTCATGAGGCTTCGAGGAAATATAAAGTTGAGTATCATCAGCATAACAGTGAAAGCTAACTCCGTGTCACTTTATTATATCTCCTAGAGGTAGCATGTATAATGCGAAGAGCAGAGGCCCTAAGACTGAGCCCTGTGGTACACCGTACTGGACTTGCGATTTGCGTGACACCTCATTGTTTATTGCTACAAATTGAAAACGGTCGGATAAATAAGATTTAAACCATTTCAAAGCTATTCCCTTAATGCCGACATAATTTTCGAGTCTATGTAGGAGTGTGCTGTGGTCAATGGTATCGAATGCAGCACTAAGGTCTAGCAGCACCAATAACGAGATACAACCTCGGTCAGACGCCAATAGCAGATCATTTGTAACTCTGATCAAAGCAGTCTCTGTACTGTGACATGCTCTAAATCCAGACTGGAATTCTTCATTGATGTCATTCCTTTGGAGGAAGGAGCATAATTGAGTTGAAACTACTTTTTCCAGAACTTTAGATATGAAAGGTAGATTCGATATAGGCCTGTAGTTCCTTAGTTCTCTAGGGTCGAGTTGGGGTTTTTTGACAAGGGGCCTTATAACAGCCACCTTATATGCTTTAGGCACATGTCCTAATGTCAGAGATGAGTTAATAATACCAAGAAGAGGATCTATAATTTCTGGGAGCATCTCTTTCAGTAGATTTGTAGGTATAGGGTCTAGTATGCATGTTGTTGATTTAGATGATCTAATAATTTTAGACAGCTCATCTTGATCTACGGTATAAAATAATTGCATTTTCTCCTTAAGGGCGCTGTAGTTAGTTTGTTCAGCGGGTTTCACTTCTGATTGCATTGTTATAATTTTTTCTCTAATATCTTGGATTTTATATGTGAAGTAGTTCATAAATTCATCACTGCTATGCTGATATACAGGATCAGAAGTCACTGACGATTTATTTTTTGTTAATTTAGCCACCGTGTTAAATAAAAACCTAGGGTTGTGCTGGTTTTCTTCTATTAGTGATGAAAAGTAGGCGGATCTAGAAGTTTTTAGGGCTTTCCTGTATTTTCGAATACTATCCTTCCATGCTGTACGAAATACCTCTAATTTAGTTTTCTTAAAGTTGCGCTCCATTTTTCGGGCCGCTTTCTTTAGAGCCTGAGTGTGTTCATTATACCACGGTGTGGGGCTGCCATTTTTAATCTTCTTTAAACGTAGTGGAGCAACTTTGTCTAGCGTTACCGAGAAGGTGGAATTAAAATTTTCAGTGGTAATGTCAAGATCTTCAACGTTATTTCTCATGATTTGAGACAATTCGGGCAGATTATCGAGAAACGCATCTTTGGTAGTTGAAGTTATTGTTCTACCATATTTGTAACAATGAGTTTTATTTGCAGCCGTAGGCCAGTGAAGCAAACATAATACCAGATAATGATCCGAAATGTCTTCACTCTGCTGAAGGATTTTAACGTCGTCCACATTTATACCGTAAGACAGTATTAAATCTAAAGTATGATTACGAAGGTGAGTGGGTCCTGACACATGTTGACTAATGCCCATGGAGTTAAGAGTGTCTTTGAAAGCCATTCCTAAGGCATCTGTAACGTTATCTACGTGGATGTTAAAGTCACCAACGACAAGGAGTCTATCTGCGGCCAGTACTAGTTCTGATAAGAACCCACCAAATTCTTTAATAAAATCTGTGTGGTGCCCTGGAGGCCTATATACAATAGCTAGAATCAATTTAAAAAGTGTTTTATCTTTAGTATTAGGTGTTGAAACATGAAGAACCATGACTTCAAAAGAATTATATTTAGAGTTCGACTTCTGGGAAATGCTAAGAGAGTTATTGTAAAGTGCTGCGACACCTCCCCCTCTGCCTTTTAGACGAGGCTCGTGTTTATAATAATAATCTTGGGGGACAGATTCATTTAAAGCAATATAATCATCTGGTTTTAGCCATGTTTCTGTCAAACAGAGCATGTCTATTTTATGATCTGTTATCATATCGTTAACAAAAAGTGCTTTATTAGAGAGAGATCTAATATTTAGCAATCCGAGTCGTAACAGTTGATTATCTGTATTTTGTTCATGTTTAGTTTGTTTAACGTTTATTAAATTACTTTCAAGAGGTTTACGCATTATTTTATGTTTGCTAATCCGGGGGACAGACACAGTCTCTATTTTGTGATGTTTGGGAGAACGGATTACTACATGTTGTACATTTTGTGTATTCTGCGACGTGAGACGGCAAGCAGACAGTTGGTTAAGCCATACTGTCTGCTCCCTGACCTGGGCCCCAGCGAGTCAAGTTTTAGCATTAGCATTAAGACTTTTTGCCATATTTCTAGACAGGATGGAAGTCCCAGCCCAGGAGGGATGGAGACCATCTCGTTTCAACAGGTCAGGTCTGCCCTCAAAACTCTTCCAGTTATTTATAAAAACTATATCATTCTGCAGGCACCACTCAGACAACCAGCCATTTAGTGATGATAATCTGCTATAAATCTCATCACCACGATAAGCAGTGAGGGGGCCAGAGAATATTACAGTGTCTGACATCATGCTTGCGAGCTCACACACCTCTTTAATGTTATCTTTTGTGATCTCCGATTGACGGAGTCGAACATCATTTGTGCCGACGTGAATGACAATCTTACTGAATTTACGATTAGCCTTAGCCAGCACATTTAAATTTGACTTGATGTCAGGCGCTCTGGCTCCCGGTAAACATTGGACTATGGTGGCTGGTGCCTCTATGTTAACGTTCCGAACAATAGAATCACCGATAACTAGGGCACTTTCAGCAGGTTTCTCAGTCGGTGCGTCACTGAGCGGGGCAAACCTGTTCGAGACTGTAATCGGAACGGTCGAGTGATGTTTTGTCCTGCGACTACGCCGTCTCACAGTCACGAAGTTTCCCAGCTGCGGAGGATTTTCAACCGGAACCGAGCTGTGTGCGCTAATGTTGCTCGCATCCAAAGTGTTTTCTATCGTCGTTAAACTCTTACTATCCTCAGATAAGGATTGGATGCGAGACTCTAATTCTAAGATCTTCTCTGTCAGCCTAACTATTTCCCTGCATTTATCACATATAAAGCCCTCGCAGCTGACAGAGAAGGCTAAGCTAAACATATGACATGAGGTGCAAGTAACAATAATAGGAATAGAAGCCATAACTCACCGGATTTGAAGTGCAATTCCAACTTACCAAGGTTGCTCGATGGATCGTAGTATACTCGCTTAAAAAGAGAAAAAGTTAGCACACAAGACAAACCAGAGGCAAGAAGATATTCCACAGTATGAACAGAAAGCAAGCTAACAAGCTATTGCTATGCTAACGGCGTTAAGTTAACTATCACATTTGGTTTAGACTCTTCCAAGTAAATAACAGGAACAGGGTTATTGAGATATCAGGATAAGTTAGCAACGACAATAATAATTAACGATAATAAAACACACTAATATTAGAGCGAAGTGGTAAGCGCACTGATACAAACAAGCTGCCGGCAGCGATGCAGGAAACAGGAAACAGGATGCAGGAAACAATAACCCAATAACCCAGACAACACATGCAGTATGTCCCACCATTACATACAGAAAACAAAATGAAATCAATTTGTTACCATGGTTGAGATGATTCAAATGCATATTTTTTGTTGTCGTTGATTTTGTCAAGTAAAGCTATGAATGAATATTTATTTCAGCTACTGTTACTGCTGCTATATTACCTTTAGATTTTATTTGTCATCTTTGCTGTTGTTTTATTATGAAGTTTTGCTGAGTATGTGCAGCTTTTACAGAGAAGAAGAGATTTTTTGTTCATGTTATTGTATGACATGTCTTCACGCATCTCTCTGTGTGTGCGTGTTTGACTCAGGTGTGATGTCCGACAGGCAGTTCGGGACTCAGTTTGTGTGCAGCGTGGTGGCGTCACACGTCAGTCACCTGCCGTCCACCAGCCTGAGCTTCATCTGGATCGCCCCTCCACCCGGTACAGGCTGTGTCAACTTCATGTGAGTTATTCATCCAATCACGAGAACAGCGCATGGCCATGTTCACAATGAAACAAACAGACAGTTTAGTGGTCAGCAGAACCTGGAAGGAGGTTCATCCCTGAAACAGCGCAAATATCGCTAGTAGACTGTCCCAAAGGAATAGAAAGAGTTGTTTACTCACAGATAAGATCTACGAATACATGTTGAGAGTTTCTTTAACCTTAAATGATTCGCATAAAAATAAAAGGATGTCCAGAAAGCATAGTTGTGACGAGGGAGGCGGGACGAGAGCCGTGAGGGAACGATGTGACGCCGGTGGCGCGAGCGATAATGAGTGTCAGCTGTGCGTTTCACCGGTCTCGCATCGTTCCCTCACGGCTCTCGTCCCGCCTCCCTCGTCACAATAGTTTTTATATTTTGGGCTCATCCGTTAGTTTGTAGATAGTAAACTGACGATTAATAAGATTTGTTTGATTTAGTCATAATAATAGTTGTCTACACCCATACAAACCAACAATCCTAAACATACTGAACTACTGAAAATAGCTAATCTCAAACGTACCACCAGTTAGGGTAGTCTAGTTTTTTGTAGTGAGTACGCTGTGATTTTTCCCACCCAGCCTCATACTCACCCGTCCCACATCATCACCCCATGAGCACCACCATACTCACGAAAGCATACAGTATGCCTCTACATGCTTAACATATCAATTGATTGTAAGCAACTTTTTGTAAGGCTTTAACAGTCAATGAGAGCCCGGGACTTGCTGGTTTTGTTAATCGCTGTCTAACTCAGCCAGTTAAGAGTTACTTTTAGAATAGATGATATATGTATAGAATCCCTAAAGCACTTTTTTGATGCACATTAGTGATCCAGTCTGTGAAAGCCCAGTTAAAGTCATTTATTTGTGATTTCCACATAAACCCACCCCGCTAAAAAAAATAGAAACCATCATGAAATGTTAGTGGTTTCCTTTAAAATGCATTTATAAATCATACATTTTCCATTTTTGGACATGGCTTGGGGCATATTCTAACAGGATTTAATGATGTTCTAGTGATTCCCATATTCCAGATAACATCCCACCAACAGAATCCAGTAGACACCATTATAGTTTTCATTAAAACCAATACAGTTCCCATTATAACCATTAAATCCATTCAATGTTCTGTTGTGTTTTGGGCAGGGCTCTATTGTTTTTTTCATCAGGGCAAGTGTAATCTTTATATCTTGATTTTATAGACGTTTGATTTTGACTTACTAAGGCCATGTCACAGACTTACAGATAATCATATTGAATTAAATGGTTCAAATCCAACTCTGATGCTAGATTTTGAGACTTTAGCCTGGTTTTCACGGACATGCATCACATTTATAAGTGCAAGTTGTGCCTATTATTGACATTGACAGTAATAATTATGATTCCCTATAATAATTAACAATGAACATTTGTGCAGTTTTATCAAGCTCCGGATGCACTTATAGATTGTCTCTAGCCTGATTTTCACAAGGCTGCTCGCCAGAAGTTCTCATCTCTCATCATCTTAAACAATGTATGCACACACCTAACACCGCATCCTAACCAAACGCGATACGATGACATTCCTGCGATAAGCAATTTGTTTGTCCATACCGAATGCGGAAAAGGGGCGGGACGCAACAATCAATCACAAAGTTAGTCTGCGGTGTCGCAAAAGCTCACCGGCGCCAACTTGGGCAACCAGTCCATAGCCTACTTTTGTCCACATAGTAGTGTATGTGGATACTGTGAGGCTTCAGACCTCTTATGAAGGGTTAAAATGTTACTTTGGACCAATTTTGTTAACCTTGCCTTGAATGACTTTCCTCTTTCTGTTGGTATACCACACGAGAGCTCAGCACAGTATTTTTCACGTACAGTGTTGGTGAAAACAAACCCCAGCCATCACCAAGACATAGTGTTAAAAACTGTCCCAAGACTAAAATGCAGCAGCAGCGCTCAGACAATGTTTTATTTCGGGAATATTCTGTACAAGGACGTTGTCAAGGCACTGGATGTCCCTGTGGATATATACAGACACACTCCAGCCTGACATCAAGGGTAAAAATGCACATTTCTCAGTTGATATTGAGGCAAACAATACCAAATAGAAGCGAAGAGGAATGCATCCGCCAGAGAAAAACCGCTTGCGTATTCCCTGGAAATCTCAGATATGCTGCTTTTGTTCTGCAGAGCTGCTTAGAGCAGACGCTCATTTCTTCAGGATTGGTGACGTGCTGTCGTAGAAATCTTGGAAAGCGAGGCCGAGGGTT
Organism: Triplophysa rosa; assembly: GCF_024868665.1. Classification (NCBI taxonomy): domain Eukaryota; kingdom Metazoa; phylum Chordata; class Actinopteri; order Cypriniformes; family Nemacheilidae; genus Triplophysa; species Triplophysa rosa. The sequence goes on from NC_079901.1 coordinate 568,383, forward strand.
GACAGCTATGGCTCTGAAGGGTGGAATTTGGTCTCCCTGGCGAGCTCCCTGCGTGGAGCATGCATGTGCATGTGTCCTCGCGCCTGTCCGTCATGTTCGGAGAGCGTTCAAGGCTGAATGTTTAATCCACAGCCCCTCGCTCATAACCCCGCCATTCACACGTTTCACATTCATTCCCCATAAAAGCTGTGATTTTTGTGTTATTGTGATTCATCGACATGGAATGCAGTCTGGGCTGTTTATGACGGGCCCATCTGTTCAAGGGCATTCAACATTCAAATATTCCTGCTGTTATGTTCTCTGGTAAATTACCCTTTCCTAGAAAGAGACTTGTGCATTATAAACAAATGTCAGACATGGTTTTCGTAAAGTAGAGAAAGATGAAATGACCTTTTGACTAGCGAGAGAATTTCCCTTGTGGATGTTTCAAGGTGTTCTGGGATCTAGTAGTAGCTCTTGCTGGGGCAAAATTCTGAAGTGACCAACGTACACGAGTGGTCATGTATGCACGTGGTTAGTTGTGGATGTGCATGGCTCTGAGCCTCATGGAGGTGTGTTGGTCATTGTTTAGATGAGGATTTGTCTGGCTTTGGTCCTAATCCTGCAGCACATGTTCAGGTTGAGGTAAACAAACTAATGTGAGCCCAGAAGTGGTCAGCGTATTAATCCGAAGATATGTCTGAAAATGTGTCTTATATGATTCATTTGTTCTGGCCCAGAGAACAGAAACAGATGCAGTGGTAATAGGCCAGACGCCCTTGTCTGTAATGCCAGTAGAAAGTGATTTGAATGTAGACGAGTGGGCACTAATGGGCTTGTTTGTAATGAGCTCTTAACTGTTGTCAAGGTCATTTGCTTTTCACCTTTACTTCCATGACTTCCATTGACCTGCTATAATGTGCAGGTAATTTGCCAACAACTCCCTGGAAGTCTCCTCTAAACGCTCATTAAATGTGCATGTGCCGAGGGAGCGCTCTCCACAACCAGCGCTTCCTCCCTCGCAGTCGATTCATTTGAGAACACGCGCTAATTTGATCAACAGAGTTTCACGGCCAAATGAGATGAGAGGACACTAAATATTGTTTTGTCTTTTGCTGATGGATTGCTCTTCTTCAGCACCACAGCTGCTGCTCAAGCGCAGAGATCAATCAGGCCGTTAGGCTCTGCTTTTAAAGGACGCAGAACCGACGCTGTAATTCCCGTTATTCATCATGATTAGAAAACGGAGGAATATTTGGGCTTTGGGGGAGGAACGAGATGAGCTTTTAATAGCAGGTGTTACGCGACCGTAGGTAAAGCCCTGTGTGTGTGAATGTGATGCCCTGTAGCGGCTGTCAGCGGAGAGGTCTCATGCTTGTGTTGTTATGAGGACAGCCACATGTAATCACGTGAACTCTATTCACCATAATTACCTGTTTCCAAATGACAAACTGTCACTTTATTTACACATACAGCTGATGTGTGTGTGTCAGGGAAAGGCAATGGAGAAATGAATATAACGTCTGCCAGCTGTGTGTAATGTATCGTTACACGAACAATAGCACATGCTTCATAAATATATTGCTTTATAAACACATGCTTTAAAATACAATTTGATCATTTTTGAAGACAAATATGAAGATGAACATTGTACATTTTGAGGCGCAAAGATGTGTGCCAAAATGACATAAAAAACACAACAGCACATTCCAAGAATCTGTTTTAGAGCAAGATTATATTTCATGATCAAAGCTGTAACCATTTTAGTATCTGAGCTCATTTTAAAACAAAGAGAAAGAGCATCTGTTGTTGGTGACGCTGGAGGAAGAGAACTGGTGAATGTTTCAAACGGGATTTTATTTTTGGTGTAGTAAAGAATCCGGCAGACGCTGCTGTAGACGTGTATTGAGGTAGCCGTGTGGGGTTCCAGTGTCAATGTTTCCAATTTGATGTGGGAGGTACAGCCAGTCAGTGAGGTGTGAAGGGCTTTGCTTGACTGAACACCAGACATTCTGGATCATCAGATTTATTCCCGTTTGAAGGCTGGTTAAGCGAGCGCCGCAATAGTTCAGACTTGAAACGACAAGAGCTTGGGCAACAAGTAAATGTGCCCAGACAGAAAATGTATATGCTTTTACTACACTCCTCATTCAATGCGTATGTTGAATATAGAACATTCAATGCGTACCTGAAGAAACTTATCCAGAATTATACCACGGGGCTGCTGAATGCTTCAATCTGATTGGTTGACAAGCGTTCTATGGGTATGTATTAACTTTCAGTAAATGCACACCTATGAAGGTGTTCCAGGTCTGCTGACCGCATTACAGTTCCATATCACTTCGCCAAGTTTAAACAACAGAGGATATAGTGTAGCCTACAGGCCATCACCGCACACTGCACCTGCTCTTGATCTGACATTTATCATGTCACACTTTACTGTTCATGGAAACAGTTTCCTGTCAATAAACACACAGCCCATTTACTCTAACGGAAATGAGAAGCACAAGAAAGTAGTTCTACCATCAACAGCATTTAAAAGACGATAACATGACAAACATTGAATTTAAAGAGTACATAGCTAGGGATTTTTAAGGTCTTACTTTGGTTTATGGAGTGTCCAACAACAAGTTTATGTAAAAACACGATTATTTTGTTATAATAAGCAGTTATTCTTACCTTACTTCTTGACTGACTCTCAAATGATTTGTTCTGCGATTCATCTGTCTAATCCCCTCCTTTCCGCTAGCCTAGTCTGATGTGATTGGTCAGATGGTCTAGTCTGCTGTGATTGGTCTACCGTGAATGAGGGTCACGAGCTACAGTGTTTGGGGGAGAAGAGTGGAGTTTTTGCTGGCAGTCCCAGCAAAACGTAGGCGGGGACTACATGAAGCGACGTAAATCCACGGCGGTTCGCGAATCGGACTAGGGACGACTCATTTGTGTGATTCAGAGTCGACTCCCTTTTTTCCAAGCCGATAACTTTGTTATTCCTTCACCTTCGGATTTACAACTTGGCAGACTGCTTACATTCAAACACGGCAACATTACACACTGCATGACATGTCATTTTCATGATCTCATGTTATGTACTCTTTAAACATTTGAACAATGTCCTGTGGTATGGTAACCGTGTTACAAGCGGAATAATTGGCTCCGGTCCGTTCAATTATTCGATAGTTAATGCTCCGCTTCGCGTCGTGGCTGCATTACCACCTCGGGCTGTGCATTAACTTTCGAATAATTGAACGGACCGTCGTCAATTATTCCTTACATGACACTGTTCATTATCTGACTCGAGCTCAGATTGATACGGTGCATGAGAGAAAGTGAAGACTGCTGATGTGTTCTCGGGATGATTCCAGGTCTCAGTCAGACATAAGATACTAAGCCCTGTCTGAGAAAGCAAAGGTGTCTCTGAGCCCAAACTTACATTGACAGAGAAGTGACAGTAAGATTCTTAGTTAACGTGTCTACATCTATCGCTTCACCGGAACATGATGTCCTGAACAATTATTATGATCCATATGCATCTGGCCATCTGGAGCAGATAATAATGTGGCATTACCATGTGTGTCCTGATACAGCATCATGTTCATCCAGATGATATCACTTCACAAAACCTGTGCGTGTAAACACTGTTGGACAAATGAACATCACCAGCATGTCCTTGAGTCATTCATTTAGTCAAGGTGAACTCAGTTGATCGCTGATTTTATTTAACTCCAAAACAAAAGTGATGGTTTCGTCAGTCTCCAAAAAAAAAACACGTGTTCTTAAACAACACAACTTAAATGCTGTAAAACAAATGGTCACACTGTACCGTGATGAGAATATCATCATATCACTGTAGCACATGTACTGTGTAAATATAAAGATGTATTGAGTTCCCTATCGATACTTCACTCGTACTGCGTAGCAGGACGCTATGGGGAAAAACTCCTTTTTCTCCGATGACTGAAGCTTTACAATAATGCAGTGAATACTGCACGGCCATTGGTGCACGCAAAGTAAAACTTTGAGCCAATGGCAGCGACGCTGCACGGACCTATGGCGATGGTGCCCGCCAAAATGGGCGGGGCTTATGGCTATATAAGCAGACACATCGCCGTAGGGTCCTCAGATTTCTTCTCCTTCAGCTACGACTTATACCTCGCTACTCGGACTGATAGCTTCGCCGTCGGAAAAGCATTGCAGCGGACTGGACCTCTCTGCTCAGCGATTTCGCTGGTTTTCTCAGCAGCGCTGGTTCCTGTTCCCGGCCGCCTTCCGGCAAGCTCTAAAACAGCAAATTTCCAGAGCAGGGTCCAGACCTGCGTCGGCTCGCCCCAAGCCAGCGCCGACTCAGCAGCCGGTGAAGGCCACGCCGCCCGCTGCCCAGAAGGTAACAGGAGCTGAGACGCGTCAACGATCTCGCTCCGGGAGACGTTTCCCCCACCCTCAGCGTCAGGGACCCCGGCCAAAGATCACACTGGACCCTGCGCCCCAGGCACCATCCTGAGGCTGAGGAAAGGAAGAGGAAGGGACCGTGTCTCGCTGCGGCTGGACCTCATTCAAAGAAGGCTCTTTTGTGTGCCAAAACACCCCGTTCTGTTCCGGGTGCCGGCGAAAATGTGTTTTTGTTCCACAATGTGAATACCGGGTCTGTTCTAATGCCCGCACAACCCACCGCTGTTATAGTGGGCACTTATATAAAACATAAACATTGTCAGAAAAAGAGCAACCTTCCTCTTCCACTCTCCACAGGAGTCAAGCCCCCGAAAGGCGGCATACCTCCCCAATGCATTCAACCCCTTGCCATACGGGCCGAGGCCTGGCGGGCCATCCCCGGGATATCGGATTGGGTAATGGGAATAATATCTCAAGGATATTCACTCCAGTTCGCTCGCAGACCCCCGCGTTTCCGCGGGATGATCACCACCCGAGTCCAGAGTGCGAATTCACACGTTCTGCGCACGGAGTTGGGGAACTTACTGGACAAAGGAGCCATAGAACTGGTTCCTCCAGATCAAACCGAGTCGGACTTCTACAGCTGCTACTTCCTCGTACCCAAAAAGGATGGCGGTCTCCGCCCCATCCTCGATCTCAGACATCTGAACCGCACCCTTATGAAACGGCGTTTCAGAATGATTACACTGAAACAGATCCTCTCGCAAATACACCCAGGGGACTGGTTCTTCTCCCTGGATCTGAAAGACGCATACTTCCACATCCAGATATCCCCCCATCACAGACGATTCTTGAGATTCGCCTATGAAGGGGTTGCATATCAATACATGGTCCTTCCATTCGGACTGTCTCTAGCTCCTCGCACTTTCACGAAGTGCATGGACGCGGCTCTATCCCTTCTCAGGCAGACGGGAATCCGCATTCTGAACTACCTCGATGACTGGCTTGTTCTAGCACAGTCAGAGGAAGAGCTAAGGTCCCACAGGTCCCTCCTCCTCAGTCACCTGGAATGCCTGGGGCTCAGAATCAACCTTGCCAAAAGCGCTCTGTCCCCCAGCCAACGGATTTCGTTCCTGGGGGCGGTTTTTGATTCGAACCGTCTGACGGCCAGAATCGCGCCAGACCGTGCCCTAGCCATTCAGCAGCTCGTGGCCTCTTTTACGCCCGGAGCGTCACGCCCCCTCAAGGCGTTTCAGAAGATGCTGGGTCTCATGGCCTCCGCGTCTCAAGTACTGCAGTTGGGCGTTCTTCGGATGCGTCCGCTGCAGTACTGGCTGAAACCGAGAGTCCTACACATGCTTGGCATCTCAGACACCTACGCATCTGGGTGGATCAGGTCTGTGTAACAGCTCTAGCCCCATGGAGGGATCCTCTTTGGTTGGAGCAGGGTGTGCCCCTGGGCACCACATGGAGACGAAAGGTGGTCACAACAGACGCCTCCAAAACGGGTTGGGGGGCTCTGTGCGATGGCACACCGGCCGTCGGCCACTGGTCGATTCAGGAAGAGGGCCTGCACATCAACTGCCTAGAAATGCAGGCAGTATGGCTGGCTCTTCGCCACTTCCTGCCGGTCTTACGGGACCGCCACGTCTTAGTCCGATAGGACAGCATGACAGTGGTGTCCTACATAAATCACCAGGGAGGCCTCTCCTCAAGACGCCTTTTCTCCCTGGTACTTTGCCTCTTGGAATGGGCTCAGTGCAATCTGCGCTCACTAAGGGCAACTCATGTGTCAAAAGACAACACTCATTGCCCAACCTATTTTTAGAAGGACAGGGACGCCTTGGCCCACAACTGGCCCAACCGGCTCCTCTATGCCTTCCCCCCGATCACTCTCATACCACAGACGATCAGGAGGATCAGAGAACAGGCGCACAAGCTGCTGTTCATAGCCCCACTCTGGAAGAACCAGCCTTGGGTTGCGGAACTGTCTCAGCTGCTCGTAGCAGCCCCGTGGCCTATTCCCCTGAGACGGTACCCCCTCTCTCAGGCAGGCAACACGATTTGGCACCCCCAGCCAGAGCTGTGGGCTCTGCACCTTAGGCCTCACCTTAGGCCTGCACCTTAGGCCTCTTGACGGGAGCCTACGGTCCTCCCCGAGAGTGTCATGAACACGATATCACAGGCTAGAGCTCCGTCTACTAGACGACTCTATACCCTCAAGTGGTTTGTCTTCTCCACTTGGTGTACAACCCGTGGCGCAGACCCAGAATCCTGTGACATATCACTAATTCTGTCCTTCCTGCAAGAGCTGTTGGATAAGGGCCGCTCCCCTTCCACGCTCAAGGTCTATGTGGCAGCAATTGCAGCTTCTCATGCCCCCATAGCGGGCCAAGGAGTGGGAAAGAATGACTTGGTCATTCGCTTCGTGAATGGTTCCAGGCGGCTACGCCCTCCTCGCCCCCTCACCGTTCCCATATGGGATCTGCCCACGGTGTTGAGAGCTCTGAAGGGCCCTTCCTTCGAGCCTCTGCAGTCTGCGGACCTCCGTCCCTTAACGCTTAAAACCGCTCTGCTGCTAGCATTAGCATCGGTAAAACGTGTGGGCGATCTAGGCGCTCTCTGTGAGCCCCTCCTGTCTTGAGTTTGGGCCTGACAACTCTAAGGTAGTCCTCAAACCTAGACATGGTTACGTACTTAAGGTACTCTCTACTCCATTTAGAGCACAGGTAGTGACACTTTCTGCGCTCCCCTCCTCCGAGCAGGACCCGGAGCTGAATCTGCTCTGTCCAGTCAAAGTGCTTAATATCTACATTGAGCATTCCGCCCCATTCAGGCGGTCGGAACAGCTTTTTGTCTGCTTTGGCGACCGCACCAGAGGGACGGTCTAAATGGATAGTTGAGGCTATCGCGCTGGCATACTCTTCCTTGGGCCTTCTATGCCCAACGGGAGTTAGAGCCCATTCTACTAGAGGTGTCGCCTCTTCCTGGGCATGGTCTAGCAGAGTCTCCATAGCGGATATTTGTGCGGCGGCCTGCTGGGCTTCGCCTTCCACATTTACCAGATTCTACAGTCTGGACGTTCCGGCCTTACAGGCCCGGGTCCTTTCTGATTAAGACTACTGCTGGGCTGAGGTTGCCCTCAACCACACCAGCACCTAGCACACTACTGGGACGATTAACCAGATTAGGCCACCTATTATCTTGGCTTTTCCGCCTTCTGCAGGATTCTCTGCCTCATACCTATCCTCGAGCCACGGCTTCGGGATTATGTTTTCGTTCCACTTGTAGCATGGCGGGATTATACTGGTACAAACTGCATATGGTCGTCGCTTAAGTCGAAGTAACCTGAGGACCCCACGGCGATGTGTCTGCTTATATAGCCATAAGCCCCGCCCATTTTGGCGGGCACCATCGCCATAGGTCCATGCAGCTTCGCTGCCATTGGCTCAAAGTTTTACTTTGCACGCACCAATGGCCGTGCAGTATTCACTGCGTTATTGTAAAGCTTCAGTCATCGGAGAAAAAGGAGTTTTCCCCCATAGCGTCCTGCTACGCAGTACTCGTTCCCGTATCTCAGGGAACTGAGGTTACGTTAGTAACCGAGTACGTTATAATCACATACTCATTTTCAATCTTTAAATGTTAAATAATAATACAAATAGAAACAGACTTTTAAAGGTAATTCAGCTGGTGGTTGCAGTATTTACAGCAGGGTCTGACTTATCTTCTTTGCATGTTCAAACATTGTGTTTATCTTTCTTGACATCAGACAGTTTGAACAAGAGCATTAGACACATTTCTATATGTTTTTTCTTCTATAATGTCGGCATATTAGTGAACAAGCTTGCTGGGAGTCAGTGTCATAAATATTAAAGTCCTTTGCTCCGACATAACCCACTGCTCTTCATTACGCTCCATGTTTTATTCATAAATCCCATTTCCAAAGTTGTCTTTACCAAGCCCCGAACGATGAATGTGATTTTTGTTTTTTTTTCTCCATCAACATCTCTGCCCTTTTCAGTTTGTTATTTATTCATGAGATGTTGTTTGCTTATTCATGAGACCTGAAACATAAATGCCTCACAACCATAAATTCTTTTGGTGTCAGTTGACTGCGAGTAAATGTGAAACAAGCGTCAAGTAAAACTCCTTCTGACCTCATGCTAACACGCTCGCCATGATTCCAAAAACCTACACGCACAGTCCTTTTACACTTTCTATGATGAATTCTCTTAGCACTTGTGTTAACATTGCTGTAATTTAAACAGACTACTGTTTCTTTCACACATGAGTCATTTCAATCTTCTCCAAGCAATCAGTGCTTGTGAACATACAGCAGAAATCAGTGGCATTTTTTGAGTCGTATTATATAAAAACTCTGTGGAGGCTTTTGATCTGGAAGCAACAGAAAACCACATGTGATACAGCAGATATGAAAGAGCTGCTGGAGATCTTTATGACAGGCTCTTGTATTCAGTAGAGAGGTTGTGTGTGTGTGTGTGTGTGCGTGCGTGCGTGCGTGCGTGCGTGCGTGCGTGCGTGCGTGCGTGCGTGCGTGCGTGCGTGCGTGCGTGTGTGTGTGTGTGTATTTTTGTGGAGTTCATGTGCACATGAGTAAGATCATTCTGTCACACACTCTTAAAAATAAAGGTGCTCAGTGATGCCATAGAAGAACCATTTTTGGTTCCACAAAGAACCATTCAGTCAAAGGTTCTTTAAAGAGCCATCTCTTTCTTACTCTTTATAATCAGATGTTAAAGGTTCTTTATGCAACCAAAAAACCTTTGAAGTACCTTTTTTTAATCTGTAACCTGAAGGCGGAACTTTGATGTTTCTTTATTACATGTATATGTTCTTTATGCTTATTTGCCCTTACGAAAATAACCGATGGCATTGTTGTAGTGTAACAGAGGCATGTGTTGTAAAATGCTAATTCTCACCCTTCCAAAACCAGAGTCAACCAAATGAAACAATGGATCATTGTTATGAGGGAGGTGGAGCCACATATTTAACTCATAGCATGATGTCATGTGAATGTGTTATTACAACTGGATAGCTTTCTGTGGATGTAGTTGAGAACTCACTATCTGTTTGTTAAGCATGAAGTCACACACCGTTGCTTCCGGGTCCAAATGACATAGTCAAACAACAAACAATGGTAATATACAGCAAACAACCCCCACCTTTATCTTCATAACGATGCATTCTGATGTTGAACATTTCGTGAGCGTGGAGACTGTAGCGTACACGCTAACTTAAAAGAGTTAGTTTAGTTTAAATGTGTTTTATGAAGAAACAGTCTCGAAAATAAAGGTCTGTTTAAACAGTAGCCAGAACAGAGTCATAAACGTAACCCTTTGTTTGGATGGATTACTCAAATGCAGGGATGTGAGATGTCACAGGGTTGTTGATCCAGAAAGGTGTGTGATGTGTTTAAGGTACACTTGTGCGAAGCTGTGATATCCTGAGTCCTTATGTCCAGAACTTTAATCCACATCCAGTAGAAGCACCTGATCTTCTTTTTGGTGATGGGCGTGTTATTCCTTTCCGCTTCTTTTGACACTTTGTAATATTTCTGACCTGTCTTGTCTTTCTGTCCCTCAGGGCCACAGCGACGCAACGAGGACAGATCATTTTCAAGGACGCTCTGGCTCAGCAGCTCTGTGAACAGGGAGGTGAGGATGATTTCCACTGCCTCAGGTGGTTGTTTGAAGAACCAGACAGATTTCAACTTAATATATTGCACCTGTGAAAAATGCTTATGCATACAACATGAGCAGAAACACAAGTCAATCTTGCAAAAAGGTAACGTATCCTATTAGACGGGGAAGATTCTAGGGCAAGGATGTTTTTTGGACAAGAAGCTGAAGTCACTGGATTGATAGTCAAGCATGCGGTCAGGGTTTGGCTGGTTTCACAGTTCAGGAGAGTTCTGTAACGTGGCAGCTGATCAACCGTCATTGCCATGAGAGAGATTGCGCTGCACTTATCAAAAGAGCTGCTCTAAATCACTGGTGACACCCAAAGAGAAGATGAAGGAATGCATTAAACATCATAAATATTTGGCAAGCCAGAGGAACATAAGACAGCAGTCAAAGTGGAGGAGGAGCTCGTCTTGCTTTCAATGCAGACCAAAAAAGTTACCCAAACATTCAACCTGTTAAAGTCAAGAATGTCTTTGAATACACAATATAAGTCTTTCCCAACACTTACACAGTACGATTTTGAAATAAATCCATTTCAAGTTTCAAAGCCTTAAAGCTTTTCAGTGGTTAAAGGAATTATACAAATCTCAACAGAACTAAAGACATGAAATGGAGAAATAGAGGCAGAATCTTCGTCAGTGATGAGGCACGGGGAGATTAACAGACAGCTGAAGAAAAGATCTGAGAGAGAGACTTGACTGATCAATAACATTTCAGAGCGGCATATGGAGGATGTAGAAAGACTGAATTCGTTGAATTTCTTCTTGATACAGATTTGTAAGATTTGTTTTGACACCACCATCATTTCAGTCAAATGTATACGTTGGGTCTGTATTTAAATAAAAGTAAGTACAAATCTGGCAAAGGATATACAGTGGTCATAACTTGAAGCGTTGTGAATAATGTCATTGTCAGAGTTTCCTTGTGTTCCTTGTTTGAGTTCATTCTCATCTCCTGCTCCCGCTTTCAGTTTCATTCTCTGCCGGTTGTTGTTTGTGTTAGCTTGTGTTTGATGCTCATCCAGTATTATCTAAATCATCTGTTTTGAACCTTAACGTTATTTATTTGTGTTATACCAACGCACTGCAGGAACCCAGTCAGCTACAATATATTGAAAAAAAGTCGTGATATGAAATGCATGCTCACAAATAGGTACTGTGTACATAACCCGTACAGTCGAGTTGTTATCAACCTTAATTCACGTTTGATAGTTTTCCTCATGAATTTGCAGTTTTAGTTTGGAGCTCTGCATTCATTTCTGTGTGGAAAGTTAACCAAGCCAGAATGAAATGTCAGATGTAATGCAAACAGATTAACACGATAAACAGGCAGAAGAGCTTATAAGAGAAGAGGAACTTGACTGGAGTCTGAAGCGAGAGTATATCATACAGCCATGTGTGTGACAGGGTGAGATGAGCGAAGGCGACCAGAGAAGTCTGTAATTTCCAGCAGCTCCATAAATTCAGGTTTTATGGGACACGCTGGAGCCGTATCCCTGAGGATTGATTATTGATAGGTGAATATAACTCACGGTTTTGGAGAGAGGAGAGCAGGAGGTCCAGGACGAGTGAAATTATATGACATGAGACGCTGCGGCCTCTAGACTGAGAAATGAGCTAAAGATGACAGATGCGCCGCTCTAAAAGAATGACTTAAGCAACCCGAGCTTAATAACATCCAGTCCCAGCCTGTGTCTGAATGTCCGGCTTTACATCAGAGAACTTGGAGAATGTTCTGGCCTGTTCCACATCTTTATCGGAGGAAACGGAGCACTGTTAAACTGTCAATGTAAGCCATCCGCATTAGCACAGATCTGCAGGGAGAGCGCCGGCGGTAATTAAACTTCTTAACAGAGCGATGGAGGATTAAGCTAAGCCTGGAATGAGTCTGACTGAGTGTGAACACATGACAGAGACTAGACATCAAGAAAGCATCAGAGAAGAGGTCAGCCGTGTGCGTGTAAGATAATAGTGAGCATGCCTCGTAAACACAAACACATGCTCACGATTTTACAGAGGAGAATCAGAACCCATCATCATCCACAGCACCCCACTGACCTTCATGAGCATCGTTTCACAGAGTTCCTTTGTAGTAATCTACAAGCAAGTTCACGGAAAATAGGTCAGGCCTACTGTATCAACCAATGGTTGGAAACTCTATGGCTTTATCACTGTGAGTGAAGAACGGATGACGACGGTATCATTTCGCAGCTTAATGATAGTTCTAGCGCTCTGAGGCTTTAGATAAGATGGACTAAATCTTCTGGAAAGAGTTCTTTCTACTATAGAGTAAGGAAAAGCTGCAATGTTAACCTTCTAGACCTAAAGTGAACAAGCATTCAGCTGTCAATAATAGCTGCTCATGTTTCATTTCACCATCTGCTGTGATGATGATTTACAATTTAAGATTGACAACCAGCCATGCAAAACAATGACGTTTTCGTCAATACTGACATAGAGGACATCACAATATACACATTTTATTGAACTTTGAGAAGCATTTTCCTTATACAGTCTAAATCCACACCACACATCAGGGTTTTACACACCATTGACCATTCAGGAAAGGATTCTTTAGGCTAAATCACAATGGTCATTTTTGACTCTCCCTCTATGAAAAGGAGAAATAACAGAATAGAATACAACCTCAAATCAATTCTGCCTTAGGATCCCAAATGAACAAGTTAAATGTAAGATGTTTATGATTATGGAATATAAATCACAAGAAGCAATATCAGCAGTCTCCCAGTGAGTAAGCCAGTGGAACCAAAATGTATATTTCATCGCTGTCCTTCCAAAACCTTGGATGTTCCAATTCACTGTTTTTCAGGAAATAAAAATGATAAAAACACCGTATATAATTATTTAAGTTGAAAAGCACTTCTTAATACTTTTTGTTGATTCGATATTTGCAAAACCAAGTGACAAAAATAAAGGGTGACCAGTAATAATGGTTTATGGCAAAAAACGTATTGAGATACAAGGTTTCAGAAGGACAGCAGCGATGTGTATAAGTGTGGAGAAAAACCCTTGGGAGAGACCAGACGCAACCGGGAGGGCCAGTTCTCCTCTGGCACAATAATGCAACACTGCTGCAACTGTACAGAGAATAAATACTGTAGACCAGTGACATTCTACGGCAATAAGTACGTGTAAAGAGCTTAAGTGTTTCAAAAAGATCAGCGCAGTGATACTCATGTGACATTCAGTATAGACTGCATCATTCACAACTTGAATGTGAAATATGATTTATTTGCCTTGACAATGACGATTTAACTGCAGGAGTAGAACAATGAACATTTTGACTTGATGGCTTTTGTGTCACATTGCACATTTACTGTATATCACTGTGATTGATTATAATCCGCTAGTCTACACATGTATAGAGAGACTCAGTAATAATGATGCCTGCTGCATGTATGTTTATGATAAGAAGTAGGTCTTGTTGTAACAATCATCCACTGAAAGCAAGTTGGATAAACCCGTGTGCAGTTTACAAACTAAACATATACAGACATGAAACATGACGTTCACTAACAGCAGGTTACGAAGACAAGAGACAATAGAAACATGTGGAATAGAATCATTTGTGCGTTGAGTGTTTAGTCCACTACAAAGTCATTCTCAGCAGTGGGATATTCAGGATTTTCTTTAAGCTCTCAGTCTACGAGTTAAACATGACCGAAGCAATTGATGCAAAGTTGACGGTAGATTTTTGTTTCAATTGAATGTTTATTCCTTTTTATTTACAAAACGTAAGCTGTCTGGTGGAAATATAATAGCATTGTAATATAACAATTAATGTTCAAGGATAAAGTGAACGGTGGCTTCATAAAAACATACAGTAAAAATCAAAACACACCTGATGTACATGCTTTTCTCTTCATCTTCTCTTAGCAGAGTTAAAACAAATAAGATGCTCATTTAAATGGTCGATGCTTTTCAGGAGAGAAGAACTCAAATACTGACCAATGAATGTGCAAAAAAAGTGGTCACATGACCCACAGGGATCGTTTGGTTTCCTTTTTCAGCACATGTGCACATGCTAGATGGCCCTGTTTTTTCTCCAAATGAAAAAATTGAATATAATTACATTTTATTTGTGTAGAAGAGTTAGAATGATCTAAAAATGAACTGGAAAAAATGAGAGAATTATCTTTTGCAAGGTTTTGTAATGCATTTATAATAATGGTAATTCACAATATACTGTATGTATATATTGTAATTGAATGCAGGTGATTTATACATTGTTTTTTACTTTTTAAGGGTATAATCACAGGTAGCACTGCCAGCTGATGAAAGTAAGGATGAGATGTCAAATCAAGCAGGAAATTAGTATAGAGTGATGTTGGAGATAAGGATAAAGACATACGTACAATAATAGTAGATAATCAATAGGAATAAATGAAATGTACTTTTGTTCCATTGTGGTACAAAGCAGCCTGATATTAAATATGAGATTTATACTTAAATATTAAGTATTATCGGGTAATACATTAAAAACTAGATACATATGTTTGTTCATGTGTCTTGTTAAAGGAATTCATGTTTTTATTACATTTGTCTTTGTTCAGCATAAAAATGTCAAATGTATCAATTAGTCCATTGTGGTACAACTTTTTAATAAAAAAATCAAATAAAATATATTAATAAAATTGTTAATTGTCAAATTTTAAGCAATAAAAACATCCAAAATCCTTTTTATCTCATGGATGTCATATTGCGTACCGTAGAGGGTTAAAAGAAGGTACACTGCCATCTTGTGCCAATGAAAGTAACCTCAATGCACCTGACATCATCAATGCAACTTAGCAGCAACTGGTGTATATATACAGTATGTTCCAAAATGAAATAACTCTGTTTTAAAAATTCACAAATCATGTTTTTTATTGTGCATTCCAATTAATATCAATCAAACTGCAGTTGGTTTGTTTTGATTTAAGACATAATAACTAAAAAAATATGCTAACAAACACAATATAAACATGATAAAATAATAAAAACATGATTTTTTTTAAAAAACAGAGTTATCTCTTTTTGGAAATAAACTTTATATATATATATATATGTGTGTGTGTGACAATCAGGGGAAACACAGAACACCTGGACAGGGCTACACAAAAGACTACAAAGGCCACCATGACTACAAACTAACACTTCAAAATAAAACACGTGAAACTGCGTCTCTTTGTCTCATGTATTTATGTTGATGTAGCTGCTGTGCAGTAACGCATAACTTCTATGTTTCAGCTCCCACTGAGTCTCCAATGCGGCCCAGTCTGGGTGAGTCAAACCATCTACATCACTCTTACCCATATATAATCCCTTTACTCATCAAACCTTCTTTGGAGTAGCATTTAACTGTTCTTACTTGAAATGTGTCTGTTTCTGTTGGCTGAAGCTGTGGTTCATGGCGATCATGCTGTTCTCCGTGATGACTTTGAGTACAACACACCAGAAGAGCTGAATCTAAATATCTGGTGAGTAATATACATTACATTCAGTGGCGTAGCAAGTCAGGTCCAGGCCCATATGCAAACATTTTAATGGGCCTCCTCCGTCTATTCACGGCCGCGTTGCGCTTTACTGGTCATCGGTTGTTTACTCAGGTTTGTTATTTAGAGACCCTAAATAACAGAGACTCATATGATTGTATAGCGCTTGAGGTCTACAGCAATACACAATAAAGCGCAATATAAATGCTTCATTCATTCATATTGTTGCAAACATTGTATCGTTAAAGTTGGTATTATACCTTATATTGCTATCATATACTGTTGTGTACCAACATTAACACAACATTTCCCCAAAACCATATTTAATCGGAGATACAAGGTTTATGACTTGGGAGCAGGGAGATACGAGATTACGCTGTCATTGATAAGAATGGTACGGACACAGACGTCGCTGCTGCCAGCACTGTTCATCAAAGTCTGCGGTCGCGCTGAGCCTTTTGACAAGAGACGAGACTTTAAGAGCTAATGAAAGCTAATGATTGTGGTTACATACATCTTCCTAAACTCTATTTTAAACGTTAGAGCTATGAGTGATGCAATACCAAACTAAAACGTTAAACAGGCTGTCTAATATAGGCGGAAATTAATCTGCACGCAAATAAAGTCGGCGGTCGCGTTGAGCCTCTTGACAAGAGAAAAGGCTTCAATAGTTAACCAAAGCTAACGACTGTGGTTACATACATCTTCCTAAACTCTATTTTAAAGGTTTAAGAACTATAAGTGATGTAATACAAAAAACGATGAGCTGACTAGGCTGTCTAATAGGCGGAAATTAGCCGAATCTGCTCGCAAACTTACCTTCGTGGCTCACGGGCTTCCTTCTGCACCGAAGCATTACAGCTATCGATTTTTAACAAAACAGGCCTACTCAAATGTATCTAACCTAACTATTTTCACTCGTTATTGTCTAAAAAACTTTCAATCAGGAGACGTAATGCCGAGAAGCTCCCGCGGAGTGAAGAAGAGGTGGAGTTACGAGACTTCTCAGACAGTTGAAGTGTCCAATGGAGTTAAGAGATTTGCTCTCAAGCTATTTTCAACACTTTAGATTGGTTAATAATTTGTAAAAATAACAGACCCACATGGGGACTGACCAATAGCATCGATTTGTGAAAAAATATGAAATTGACCAAATTTGGACATAGGAGGTTTCCGCCCGACAGCGACGATATGCTGATGTGCGTCAACCACACACAAATATTAATGGCAGACCCCAAGGGAGTGCAAACTCCCAAGGGCCAGAAAGAAGGAAAAAGTGACGAAGCCAGCGTTTTGCACGTTTTTTGACACGCAATATGTGAGCGGCCCTAACATTTCTAAGATAACACAGTTGTCAAACATTTATCTACTTACATCGCTCTGTCTCTTTCACAGTTAAAGCAGACGTTAACCTCGGGTTCTGTCAAAAGCAAATCCCGCCTTCTTTCATTTGTTTGGCCACCTCAATCAGATTGACATTGACAAGCTCATTCAGAGTCCATATAAATGAAACTTCATTCTGTTTCGACACAGCAAGGTAAACAAAGTACATTATACAACAATAATAATAATAATAGAGTGTATAACTAATTGGGACCTTACCATACACTTTATTATTAAACACCTGTTTGCCATTTTTCAAATATTTTCTTCATTTTGTTGAAAATAAATACCTGTATGATCTGATATGTGAAAATGTAGTTCGTCAAAAGGCGGATTTGATCTTTCATTCATATGTAGTGTCAGAACTACTTGCTAGTAGTAACTACTTACTCACTACACCACTGAAGCTGCTGGAAAAGTGGTGTCATCCGAAGAAGGACCCAATGACATTTGCCCATGGGTAGACCAGATCTGAGATCAGTCATCTAGTCATTTTCTGCAGTATTTCTATTAGTTTGTACATTAGGAGCAACTAATGACCAGTGTCAAGTCCAAACCGCTATAAACCAGCTGTCAGATTTCAAAACACCACCATAGGTGGATTTTCCAGTTGCATATCTCTAACGGACTGCTCCGAGACTCAAAGGTTGAAGATCTAAGTGCAGCATTAATATCCAAACAGTACAGGCAATGGTCAGGGCCAGCTGAAAACAGGCATAGAAAAAATAACAGGCTGGTCAGGGCAAGCAGCAGAGGTTCACGCAACGAAATACCATCCAATAATCAAACAGGGTAATCCAACAAGAGACCGCTCAGAAATGCAGTACAAAACGCATAGAAGACCTCGCAACGAATGAGTAAAAGAACCGGTTCTAAAAAGACAGATTAACACAGGATAACGAGATACAGATGGAAACAATAATGGCTGATGAGTCTGGGCAATGGTTGATGGGAAATGGGAAAAACAGTTCGAGGGCAGTCCCTCTGATGATCGTTACAATATCTTTACGCAGCTGATAATATGTTTTTCTTTGGTCTCCCTCTCTCACAGGTCAGACTGCAGTAACTGTGAAGTTGGAGAGCAGTGTGGTGTACTGATGCATGGAAAAGCTGTGATGTTTTGTGAGCCTTTTGGACCGAGAGAACTGGTAATGTGAAAAGAGTCTTAAATAAAAATAAAACATTGTGCAGTTAAGTGCTGGTTAGAAAAAGTTAACATCTCAACTTGCTACAGTACATGTAACTTTGTTTGTCCCGTTCGTAATGTGTTGGGTTGATGCAAAAAAAGAGAAGATTAGTACAGTATGACACAGAATTGACATTAAAAGTGAAACCACAATGAAAACCTTCCAAACCATTAAAGACGTCTGCCTTTCTTTTCTCACCTTTCCCCACTCAAAACACTTTAAAGATGTTGTGCTGTATGTTTCATGCACACATGTGAACCGAACCTGCCCAGCTTCAGCAGTAAATCTCAGGGCCAGGGCTAATGATAGTGCCAAGGACAATGAAGCGATGCACAATTGAAACAAATTCTGACCTCTACAGTCTACTCCTGACAAAACTCTTTATGTCTACCAAATCTGAACACCACTAACAATACGTCCCCTGTTCTTAGACACTGTGTGCCAGACCTTCTCAACTGTGCTACACCACTAATAAATATGATGATATAATTAAATACACTAAAACAGGTGCTTCTAAAGCTTTTTGTGAAAGTCTGTCTTGTCAAAACCAATTACTGGGAAAAGTCCCTTTGGTCTTTTTGTCATGTATATGTATCTTCTGAAAAGATGAGCTGGGAAAACACGTAGCAACAAGCTTGACAATTCACTTCTTCCATGCTTTGGTTTGAATGACATCATTACCCAAGCCACATGCAGTGTACACTGAACACAAATCATACGATAATGCAGACATTCAGCAACAGGCATTGAGAAGTTCATGATTTTTTCACCCATTCTCTTTTAGACTACAGTGGCTCTGAACACAAGCACAGCTTCAATGTTACAGTTTGCTTTGGGTGAGTGTGACCACCACACGCTGACTTCTTCTCTTCAGCCATCGGTTTACTGTTTATAGGTTTTTGGGGTGATCGTTGATGAGTTTATTGGGAATATGGATGAATGTACATTTTGGATAAACCTGTTTCCCTTTCTGTCGGTCTCTCGACGTTGTGTCGAACCGACAGATGGGGTTCGTCCCTGAGAACCAATCGCTTCCGACTACTTAGAAAAGGCCAATGAAAATTGGCAAATGAAATTTGCATGCCGGACTCCGCCCCGGAAATCCGGGTATAAAAGGGAGACGGCGTGCATCATTCATTCACCTTTTGTTCTTCGGAGCCTTCGCTGATGAAGATCGACTCTTGCTACTTAGCAAAAAATCTACATTGCCGGTTCTTGCCGTCTCGGCGGTTCCAGAGGTGTTCGAGCCAGCAGACGGTGCTTCACTGTCTGCATTCTAAAAGAGCTAATTTCTCCAGCGTGGCATGTCCCGCTGTTCTCGTGGGTGCGGTGTCCTCATCGAGGAAGGGGACAAGCACGATGTCTGTCTCAAGTGTTTGGGGGTCCAGCACTCTGAGGCAGCCTTCGTGGACTCATCTTGCCCACATTGCGGGCAGATGGTCATAGAGACATTGTGGTCACGGGTGGCTGTCTTCTCCCGAGAACCAGCCACCACATCGCATGCTTCCCGGGCTGTGACGAGGATGGGTAAGGCCATTCCGTCCGCCAAGGCGAGCGGCGAGGGTGATATGGGGGTTTCTGCGAGCGCTAATCCGTCAGCCAAGTGCTCGCGGACCGCTCGCACCCCGTCTCACTTGCCTCACCGTTCCCTAGCAGGCAGTGCCACACCATCAGCGTCCTCCTTCACGTATTCGGACACGATGCGTGATGATGATGAGATGTCTATCGCAGCATCGGAGAGCGAATTGCTGGCATCCGATCCCGACGACTCTCTGCAGCTCCCCCCCAAGGGGGACGAGCTCAGGAGGAAGCAGATGTCGAGATGTCGGCCATGCTTTCCCGGGCCGCCGTGTGCATTGGGTTAGATTGTACTCCGATGCCTCTCCCCCAGCGCTCACGGTTGGACACATGGTTCTTGGGCTCTGAGCGCGACTCCAAGCCGCGCTCAACCCCGGTTCCGTTCTTCCCGGAGGTGCATGAGGAACTGACGAAGATGTGGAACGCCCCTTTCTCGGCACGTACACATCAAACCGGTTCCGTCGCACTCTCTTCCCTCGATGGTGGGGCAGCTAAGGGTTACGTCGACGTGCCCCAGGTGGAACGTGCAGTCACGGTGCACCTGTGCCCGCAGGCGGCATCCACATGGAGAGGTCGACCAAAACTCCCGTCCAAGGTGTGTAGGACTTCCCTACGGGGGCCTACCGCCCACTTTTTCACAAAAAGAGCCAATCTCCCTGGGTGTTCTTCACAGCCGCTCTCACCCTCTATCAGACGGTATTCGGCCACTCGACGTTGCGTCTTGGCGAGGCGCAACATCGAATGTATTTTGCAGCCCTCAGCACTCTCAAATCGACGGTGCGTGGAGCTGCATCGCCAGGCAGGCAAACCAGAAGAGCCAGTCTTCTTCCCGGGGGCCCCCCGGCGAGAGACCCGCACTGCCAGCCATCGAACCACCCCCCGGGGGGTCGATGAAGCAGATCGTACCCTTAGTCCCACTGTCGCGGTCCCTGGGAGCTTGGCTCGAGCTTCCCACACCGTCACGGTGGCTGAGGAGAACGATCCGTCTCGGCTACACGATCCAGTTCGCCAGAAACCCGCCCAAGTTTCGGGGCATGCTCGCCACCTCGGTCAGAGGCCGGGATGCTCCCGTACTACGGGGCGAGGTCCGTCCCCTTAGCCGAGATGTCCAAGGGGTTTTACAGCCCTTACTTCATCGTCCCCAAAAAAGGCGGGGGGGTGCGCCCCATTCTAGATCTGCGTACCCTGAACAGACACCTGCACAAGCTGCCGTTCAGGATGCTCACGCAGAAGCGCATCCTGGCATCTGTCAGATGTCAGGATTGGTTCATGGCAATCGACCTGAAGGACGCTTACTTTCATGTCTCGATTCTCCCTCGTCATCGCCCGTTCCTACGGTTCGCTTTCGAGGGTCGGGCATATCAGTACAGAGTCCTCCCCTTCGGTCTGTCTCTGTCTCCACGAGTCTTTACGAAGATCGTGGAGGCCGCCCTCTCTCCCCTCAGTGAGAAGGGTGTGAGGGTACTCAACTATCTCGACGACTGGCTTATCTTGGCACACTCGCGAGATCTGTTGTGTGCACACAGGGACCTGGTGCTCCGGCACCTAGATCGATTGGGACTACAAGTCAACCGAGAGAAGAGCAAGCTCTCCCCTGTGCAGAGCATCCTCTATCTTGGTATGGAACTCAACTCTGTCACCATGACAGCGCGACTGTCCGCAGTACGCGCCCAGTCGGTGTTGAACTGCCTGGATCATTTCACGCAGTCAGCGGTTCCCTTGAAACTATTTCAGAGGCTCCTGGGACACATGGCATCCTCGGCGGCGGTGATACCCCTCGGGTTGATGCACATGAGACCGCTCCAACACTGGCTTCAGAGTCGAGTTCCCTGGAGAGCGTGGCACACTGGCAGCAGGCGGATGGTGATTACGACTCTCTGCCGACGCACCCTAACCCCTTGGTCTTCCATGACCTTCCTTCGGGCAGGGGTTCCCCTAGGGCAGGTTACGAGGCATGTCGTGGTGATGACGGACGCCTCCCTGCAGGGTTGGGGTGCAGTGTGCAACGGGCAGTGTCAGGGCTTTGGACGGTCCCCCGCCTGCGCTGGCATATCAATTGCCTAGAGTTATGGACCGTGCTACTCACACTAAAGAGGTTGCAGCCTCTCGTGCAGGGCAAGCACGTGCTGGTCCGGATGGACAGCACTACTGCAGTAACGTATATCAATCGTCAGGGTGGCGTTCGCTCACTGCAGTTAACACGACTCGCCCGACGCCTCCTCCGGTGGAGTCAGCAGGTGACCCGCTCCCTGCGTGCCACGTATATCCCAGGCGACCTGCGACCTGAACCAGACAGCCGACGCGCTCTCTCGTCAGTCGACGCCTCGCGGAGAGTGGCGACTCCACCCCCGCGCAGTCCAGCTCATTTGGGTGCAGTTCGGGCAGGCCCAGGTAGACCTGTTCGCCTCCCTCGAAACCACCCATTGCCCGCTTTGGTACTCTCTGACCGAGGGACCCCTCGGCACGGATGCCCTAGCGCACAGCTGGCCGCGGGACAAGCGGAAGTACGCCTTCCCCCCCAGTGAGCCTCATTGTACAGACCCTGTGCAAGGTCAGGGAAGAGGAGCAGCAAGTGTTACTCGTTGCGCCACACTGGCCCAACCGGACTTGGTTCTCGGAGCTAATGCTCTTGTCGACAGCTCCCCTCTGGCCGATTCCCCTGATGAAGGACCTGCTTTTCCAGGGGAAAGGCACGTTATGGCATCCCAGGCCAGACCTCTGGAACCTCCATGTCTGGCCCCTGGACGGGACGAGGAGATCCTGAGTGGTCTGCCCCCGGCGGTGGTAGCTACCATTTCTCAGGCTAGGGCACCTGCCACTAGGCGACTGTACGCCTACAAGTGGCGCCTCTTCTCGACCTGGTGTGCTTCTCGAGGAGAAGACCCACGGAGTTGTGCGATCGAGTCCGTGCTGTCCTTCCTACAAGAGAGACTCGAGACTAACCTCTCCCCCTCCACACTGAAAGTGTATGTAGCCGCCATTGCTGCTCATCACAACTCAGTTGCTGGGAAGTCTCTAGGGCAGCACGACCTGGTCATTAGGTTCCTAAAGGGCGCGAGGAGGCGTAACCCGCCTCGTCCGCGCTCCATACCCTCTTGGGACCTGGATGTAGCCCTGAAAGGTCTCACCAGGCCCTCCTTCGAGCCCCTAGGGGATGCCTCTCTTCCTCATCTCAGGGTGAAGACGGCTCTCCTTATGGCGCTCGCCTCCATCAAGAGGGTAGGGGATCTACAGGCTTTCTCCGTGTCCCCTGACTGCCTAGAATTCAGACCCAGGGATTCACACGTTATCCTGAGACCTCGGCCCGGCTACGTGCCCAAGGTTCCCACCGCTCCCTTTCGGGACCAGGTGGTGAACGTACAGGCGCTCCCCACTGGGGAGGAAGACCCAACCCCGTCCGTGTTGTGTCCAGTACGCGCGCTGCGCCTCTACTTAGACCGCACACAGAGCTTCAGGAGCTCGGATCAGCTCTTTGTCTGTTTCGGAGGTCAGCAGCAGGGGAGAGCTGTCTCCAAGCAGAGGTTGGCCCACTGGATTGTGGACGCTGTCAAGGCAGTTTACCAATCCCTAAATCGCCCGTGCCCCCTAGGAGTGAGGGCCCACTCCACCTGTGGTGTAGCCTCCTCTTGGGCTCTGGCACGGGGGGCCTCTCTCGCAGACATTTGCAGAGCTGCGGGTTGGGCTACACCCAACACCTTCGCGAGGTTTTACAACCTCCCCGTAGAGCCGGTGTCAGCCCGCGTCCTGCATGGCCACATGTAGGACCGGCAACTGGTAGGGTGTATGCCTTTTCGGTTCTTTTCTCCCTCTCTCGAGTGGGTCAGTATACCGTTTCAGCCTCCCTTCTTTCCCCACTGGGCGAAGAACAGGCACTCCATCCATCACTAAGCAAGCACCTTCTGGGGCGGGCTGGGCAGAGCAGCCCTGCCCCTTAGGCCGGGTATCTCCGGAGTTATTCGCAACATAGCTCTAACCGGACCTAGTGCTACCAGACGTTGCAACCCCCCAGTAGGGTGGTTCCGTCTGATGTATCTTCATGCTGGTTCCCACCTTGGTAACCCATGACCTCCCCAGGTGGACCTCCACCTCGCGGTTTTCTCTTCAACCGCTCTTTCTTCCCATGAGTTCTCCCCCATCGGTGAGACCATGTTGGTATCTCCACTAGACTCCTCCCTGCGGTAGGATGTGGTCTCTGTAGCGCATCCTTCACTTGAGGAAGTAGCGCTTACCCAGTGGCCTTATGGTTCCGGGCGGCTTCTCGCTGTTAGAGAAACAAGGCCGCCGCCTGTGAGGCCGAAGGTAGGGGCCTTCCCACCTTTCAAGAAGGCTCTGGGACCCCTACCTACCCACTGGTAGGTTACAATTTAGCGGTAGCGCTCACGCCTGACACGCCAAGGCCAGTCACCGTCGCTTTGTTGAGATTGTGACAGGGCACAGTGTTATGGCGTTTTCCATAGGAACCCCATCTGTCGGTTCGACACAACGTCGAGAGACCGACAGAAAGGGAACATCTCGGTTACGTTTGTAACCTCGGTTCCCTGATGGAGGGAACGAGACATTGTGTCCTCTTGCCACAACACGTGCTGTCCTCTGCAGCAGTCGTGAGAGGTCTCAGGCTCCTCAGAACTAAGGTGAATGAATGATGCACACCGTCTCCCTTTTATACCCGGCATGCAAATTTCATTTGCCAATTTTCATTGGCCTTTTCTAAGTAGTCGGAAGCGATTGGTTCTCAGGGACGAACCCCATCTGTCGGTTCGACACAATGTCTCGTTCCCTTCATCAGGGAACCGAGGTTACAAACGTAACCGAGACGTTTTGTTTTCCAGGATCCGGTTCCTGTCGGTACAGTTACTCGGACCCCAATATAATCATCTCGTGCGGTCTGAACAACTCTGAAAACTGGAACACTTTGGAGAAGATCAGGTTCGTTTATGTGTTTTTAATGGCACTTTGTTCTAGTTGACGTCGCATAAGTCTGGATCTGTCTTCCTTTTAAAAATGTCTTTCTTGCTCACACGCAGGGCTCCCACTAACAGCAGCACAGTGGTCCATCTCTTACCTCTACATCCAGGCTGTAGAGGGGAGGCCATGCATCTGCGTTGGAGTCAGGAGTCACCCGTTGGGCCTGATGGTTATGAGTCCTGCTGGGGGCTGGATAACGTACTGCTGGTCAACACAGCCAACCGGCCTCCCCTGCTGGAGGACAACCTGGACCCTCTGGACACAGCCAACTGGCTCTTCTTCCCAGGAGCTACAGTAAAGGTACTAGCAGGATCAATTACATAACATTCAATCTAGATACTAGCATGTGTGTTCCTTGGAAATCAAACCCACCGCCTTCTGCTCTGGTAACACAATGCTTTACCAGTTGAGCCACAGAGACCGTTGGATATACAGGAATCAGTTATAGTGATACAGTTATAATGCTATATGATGAGGTTACAGCTGTAACAGATCCATTTAATCTTTAACAACTCGTCAAGTCTTTATCAAACTGTTCTCTGACACTTTCATGAAGGTCATCCACAACTTCACCACCTGTATACAATTCACAACAAGTATTTTTTTGACAGCATGCTTGTCAGTCAGAGGGAAACTCCTTGTACTTTCATGGCGGAGAGGGATTTGAACATAGTTTTGCTTCCACGCGAGATGTGGACCTCCACCGAGAGGAGGGGCGCAGTTATTGGGAGGAGGACTTTGAGAGTCCAGTCAGTGGGTAAGTGTGATCTATGGAAAACTCCCTCATTTCAAGCTCTTCAGAGCTGCACATTTTTGAAGAAACATACAGTACATGGTTTTGCTAGCTACTGTTGTGATGAGTGGTGAATTGTCATGTGTGATGTGAGCGTGCGTTTGTGTACGTTTGTGGATAGGTTTTTCTGAAATTCTCATGAGAATGAAATTCATGAAAACTCCCTTCTGTTGAGGAAACAAGGTCGCACAAATGTTAACAGCAAAAGTGACTGGTTGGTAGGATAGGGTGGGAGGGGTGCATGTCTTTCTTGTGCACATACACGTCAGATATTGTAATGGATACTCTCTACTTGTTCATTTGGAAGTGATTGCTGTGTGTTTGAACTTCACTCCTGTAGATGGGACATTAGAGGTGCTGTGTATGGAACTCAATGTGGGGAGATTGAATCAGGCTCAGCGCTCGTCTTTCTCAGAGACGGACAGAGGAAAGTGTGCACTCCATATCTTAACACCACTTTCTACGGCAACCTGCGATTCCACTTTACCATGGGTACGTCAGAAACGTTTTCTTCATGCTGACGTGTGTTCACTGATATTCTGAACCAACACTAGAACAAAAAGCATCATGTTTATGACCTGCTGTCATTGAATGTTTTTTGTTTACTTTTTCGGTTTTGGTAAATTAATAAGGAGATCTATGTGAACTGAATGGAAGGTGTTACGTGTCTGTTGTAACTAGGGATGTCTCCGTAACATTTAGGTGGAATGCAAGTGATACTGGGGCAAAAGAGAAACGCCACAACACGAACAAGTCATTACTTTAAAGAATTTATTCCAAACAATAATCAACATTGAATTAGACAAAGGACAACATAAGGGAAAAGGAACAAATTAGTGACGTCATAAAGAAAGGAAACAATCAAAAGCAAATCCCCAATATCTAATAATCCCAAACTAATCTAACTATGAAAACAAAATGTAACAAATGGAAACAAAACCGAAAGCTTCAGCGAATACGTCGCCCAATGTAAACTACACTAATTAATAACAAAAATACAAAAATGGCCGTCACTTCTACCCTATACTCTAACAGAGGGAAAACTAAATTAGTACAACATAAACTCTTACCTAATTCCTTTTCCTAGACCAGTGGTTCCCAAACTTTTTTCCTTGGGGCCCCCCCACGTACATATATGACAATCGGAGCCCCCCAACCCTCATATATGTGTGTGTGTGTGTGTGTGTATTAGGGGTGGAGCCGAACCCGAATACGGTATTCGGAAAGGCACAAATAGCGTGTTTTTTGCTAATACTTATTTCGAACAAATACTTAAAAAAATATTTGTATTCGGGAACAAGAAAAACTTTATATCAAAAAGCTGCATTTTCTCATGAGACCGCAGTGCATGCCCGCATGAGTGAGTGAGTGAGTGACATTCAGGAGTCGGGGGGGTGGGGGGTAAAAGAGGTGACTGACACAGGCTGCTCCACACAGCAACAGAGAAGGCTCGGCTGAGCGAAAAAAGACTTCACTGCGTGCATCACTATTTTTGTTGAATAGATTTTTGTACCTTAACTGGGTTCCGGAGGCAGTTTATAACTTTCGGGAAGCGGAGTTTGATCGGGAGATTATTCCATTACGCTGCATTATTGACGTCTGCAGTCGGGTGCTCTCATGTTCGCTCTGTTTACGTAGCTCTGTTAGATCCAATATTGCATATCCATAATTATTATAATGAATGTAATTAAATAATACTTACACTATAACGTAAATTAGAAGTGTAACGCAAAAAAACTGGATTTTTACGCATATTTTGAATTTTACTCGAATACAAATACAAATACAAATACTTTCCCCCCCTCAACAAATACAAATACAGATACAAATACCGGCTGCTTTGCACACCCTTAGTGTGTATACACACATAATTGCTACTCAAACACACATATATAGATAGTAAATATTAATAAATGAAATGAAATAATTGAATAATAAATTAAATTAAATGGTTAAATATGAGTAATATAAAAGATTTTAATGACATTTTTACTTGAATACTCAAATAAATTTTCAGGTTATTTTTCAGGTTGTTTCAGTCTATTTTCAGGTTTTTGTATGAACATACAGAGTATACTGAACGTTATGAAAGAACTGTTAAACATGAACATTGCTGTACTTGCATAAAGAGATGCAGGCTACTGTCAATTACTGCTTATTTTTACCAGGTGTCTTTTCATTTTGCTTGGTTTCATGCTGTCGTTTACCAATTTTTAACCACAGAACACATTCTGGCCGAGACTTGTCTTGTCCTTCAATAAAACCTAAATTTACATAGGTTTTGTCATAGCGTCTAAACTTTTTCCTTTATTTCTGACGAAGAATCACCGCATTTACGTTTCTCTGCTATTTTTCCTTTTGATTTTTATGTTAACACGAACGTTGACGCCTGACAGAGGATGTTTCTCATGTGAGTCTCATAGCGAGAACAGCGCGGGTTTCCATCACTCTGGTTTTATTCGCATTTTGAAGTTTTGCATCAGAAACGAGTGATGGAAACGCCAAATTTTGAATTAAAAAAAGTTTTTACGCTCGCTTCAGGTGGTTTTTCATTTTTGCGAAAAAGGGTTAATGTGAATAATGGGAGATGGAAACGCATTTGCTGAATAAATTCCTCCAAAAAATCACCTAACTGCACTATGAGACGGCGTAACCTGACTAACCAGAGTACTGATCTTGTTACACAGCATGAGAAATGTTGTTATGGTCATTCTTAAATGCCTGAGCAAAGTCGTCAAAGTATTTCTGTAATTGCCTCTTAGAACTGTCACGACTGTGTTTCCCAAACAGCAGGCATCCACAAAAGCACTGCATTTATTGTGTTTCGTAATCGTCTGCTTGTGCAAGTATTATGAAAATTATTATATTCAGTGGCTTCTCTTACTGACATTTAGTGGCAGTTTATTAGGAAGTGACGGTTGACTAGTTGGATGGAAATGGTGCTTATTCGCAAATGTTTTATGCGATATTCCAATTTTGCGCATTAACTAAATTCGCAACTTTGGATGGAAACCCGGCTACTGCTTCCGGCTACCGCGAAGCCCATGTGAATGTCTGCCGATGGAGCAGGAAAAATTGAAATAATTATTTTATACAAGATATAACTATTTTTGACTGCATTATCTTGGCATTATAAGCACGTGATTTTTTTTAAACATACAAAACTATTTTTATTTAAAATGATTAGTGGAACATTTATGCAGCTTTATTTAACCTCAAAGCATGTCAGCTCCCGCGCCCCTCATGTGAACTCTGGCGCCCCCCTAAGGGGGTCGCAGACACCAGGTTGGGAACCACTGTCCTAGACTCTTCACAAAAGGGTTTAATATCAAAGGACCACATTCGAGAGTACTCATGGTACTCAAACTCATCCGAACAATGAGAGAAGAAACGAGTAAACTTATTACAAAAGTCAACATAAACGAAAATCATGAACTGACACGGATTGCCACATGGACAGTTGCCCGCTGGCTAAGTAGAGGGCGGACTCATGCCATTCAGTGCTTTTATGCAGGTGGAACCCTCCTGATTAGCCAACCACGTGACCGCGAGAGAGGAGAACCAATCAGGAAACCGAAGATGAAACCTATGAACTGGATAGGTTAAACAAAACAGCAGAGACAAAGAAACAGAGGAGCCAAACAATACACAATACATAATGCACATGTCGAACGTAACAGACGGCATTAAAACATTTAGGATGAGAATGAAAGCCAATTACAGAGGAGAACATATCTCAGAGGTCCACAGGAGTCTTAAGATTTGCAATTTTCCAACTCTGTGGTGTGAACAGAGGTTACAGTCACTTTAGCTTTCAACGTTATTAGTAATAAAAACAAGAAACAATCTTTCAGTATCAATTCTGAAATTGTACTTTAGGATGTTCTGACTTTACTATTGATTGTGTTAGAATTCTGCTTCCTAAAATCTGTCAAAACAAGTAGATTACATGCTGTGGGAAAATCCGTTCAGTGTTTGCTCTGTATGTATGCTTTTGCAGGTGGTGAAGGGTGCGACCCTGGAGAATCCAACAAGAACAATGTTCTTCTGTATGGCCGGTCAGAGGGCAGAAAGGACCATGTGCTCTTGGACATACTTCCATACTCCGCCTACAGGGTATAGATCCTTCTTAGCCTACATACAGTTTAACAGTTCCTATATTCACTGAACTCTGCCCATCTTGCTCCAGCCTCCTTCCTTCCTCTTGAATATTCCTAACAATAGCTGCTTTCACTCATACGGTCTCCACTGGTAAATTAACAGGACCTTTTCAAAAATTACCTGTAAATCAGTACTGCTAATACACAATTCATGCAGATGATGAACTTACTCCATGCTGTTTATGGATCTTGCACATCTCTTCATCAAAGTTGTTTAAACCAAAAACACGTTCTCGTGTATTTGCTGAAGTCCCCACGTCCTCTGCACACCCTGTGTGTATGGATATGTGTAAACGTGACTGCTTTTCAAGCAGCTGGTAGTGTCCTGCTTATACAGTTCAGTTTGATGTGGAGGTCACATGAACCGAACATTGAGATTTATTTTGGGTTTGTGGAAAAATTGCATTCAATAAATGTGACATTGGACGCATTGTGTGGGCAAGGGATTATATGCGCTTTGTGGTCAACATTCTCCAATACAAGACCCAAAAGACGCTTGCCCGAACCTTTTAAAATAAATACAAATGTGCCTTTCATACCCCTATTGTCTCTTTTTGGACACCTCAATGGGTGCCACTAAGTCATGTATGCACCTGTGGTTCATTGGCCCATAATTTGTACAATTACCTATTAATTGTTCCAAATGCATTCACAGGGTTGACAGAAAAACGTGGGTCCGCAGAACTGGTGCGGAAAGTCCATTCATATCATGTGGTTGTGGTGCACTCCTTCCAGAGTTAAAGTCCCCGTGAACCGGAAGTTGCGACAGAGTTTACTTCCGTATTTTGACGCATTTCCGAGTGAAATGGAATTTTGAATGACAAAAATAGTGGGCGTGGCTTTTGTCTTTCTCTGCGATTTGATTGGATGTTTAAAAACAGCCGTTGCATTTTGAAATACTCCAAATCAAACTTTAACCTTTTTGTAGAAGAAACAACATCACAATTGAGTGAGCTAGCACCATGATAGCTGCCCATTATTATAATTCTTATTAATTTCCATATATTCCTGTTAATCCCGTGGAACATTTCCGCCTTTAAAAAATCCTGTAATTTTGCCACATTTATCCGGTTGGTTGTGAGTGCACGTGATAATTAGCTATTAGGTGTGTTTGAGGTATATTGGCATTGATGTGTGAATGCTGTCTTACCAGTGAAAAGACAGACTTTGTGTTTTTACCAGTAAAGGCATTCTTGTAATTCTATGGTCATTTACCAGGATTACTGTGTGAAAGGGTATATTGTGTCACAATCACTCAACCTTCCATCTGTTTCCACCCTTACAACCTTTATCTTTTGCTTCTCTGTTTCAGACACCTACAGTTGTATCGGTTAGCATACCAACAGAGCTACAGACTCCAGCTACTCAGTTTTGTTTAGAACAAAAGAGCCACAGTGGGCTTAACCGTCATGTTTGGGCTGTGGACTTTCTTCAGCTGCTACCTGTGCTGCCCGGTGCAAACACACACTTGGTGCAGTTTTCAATCAACCTGGGATGTGGTGCATATCAGCCGGCCAACAGGTGCACAATGTTAACATGAGAGTAGTATCTGATGTGCAGAAGGGACTTTTTGGATCCATGGGCCAAAAAACAAAATAACGCCGTTTACATTTCAAGCGACTTTGTCACTGCAACTTGCAAGGGGTTGGTGGTTAGGTTTCTAGTGGCTGCTCCCACTACTGGCGAGAGCAGAAGAATCGCGTTAGCTCCCATCTTCTCTCCTATTGGCTGTCGCTCCCGAAAGTTGCTCCTCATTTGCATAAAGTTACACTTTTCTGTACTTTGTCACGTTGCTAGACACGCCCCATCCGGTTGCCAACAGTTGCTACTACTCTTGT
Source organism: Triplophysa rosa (assembly GCF_024868665.1). Taxonomy (NCBI): domain Eukaryota; kingdom Metazoa; phylum Chordata; class Actinopteri; order Cypriniformes; family Nemacheilidae; genus Triplophysa; species Triplophysa rosa. Next base: position 599,857 of record NC_079901.1, read on the forward strand.
CATCGGTCGCCAGCTCTCCATTGAAATGTTTGGGATCATGTCAATTATAGTGTAAACGGGGCATAACAGAAAAAAGCAATGCATGGAAAGACATTCAGTGTAAATAATGCATTAAAACCTTCATTACATAGCATCGCATAGGTTTGTACACGCGGTAATCTCCATGACCCTTGTGTTCAGAATTCCAGGGTCTCCTATTTTATGTTGAAGTGTATGGAAAACAGATGTCATATTTTAATTTTAATTGGTTATGTTTAGTAAAGGAATTCTGAGTGGAGAACATAAAACGAATGGATTTTAATCTGCGTCACTGCATGCTAACATCACAGAACAATTTTATTTGGGTAAATTTGAAATCCTGATTTTCAAAATTTTCTTTGAAGGTTATTTTTTAAGACGAGCATAACCCATTTTTACCATGTGCATCTTGACTGCCTTCAAATATGCTAGAAGTGATCAAAACATTTAGGAAGATTATCTTTCTAAACCCCTCCTTCTCTGTGAGCCTACTCTGCTCTGATTGGTTAGCCCGTCCAGTCTGTTGTTATTGGTCTTCCTGCAAGCAGTATGCATGCACACTAAACACGATATACATATTCTCCACTTACTACAAAGCAAGGGTATGAACATAAGATGAACACAGTAAGACAAGGCAAAAGGTTTAGCAGTCATGAAATGCCTTAATTTAATCAAAATAACGCAATAAAACCGTGCATGTTTTTTAAATCTTCTTCTTCCCTTTTAACATATTTATAGTGTCAGCCTTGAGTTTTCAACCAGTCATGGTCGCTCCTGGTCACTCCTCCATACTGAGTGTCTTCCTGAGCTGTGTGCAGGGTCACATCTCCCACATGGCAGTATCTACTCATCAGAGAACTACAGTGGGTCAGTCGCTCTACAATACTTGGTGTTTATTAAGATTATACGTTCGTAACTGTAAAACCCCCTGACAAGATGGCTGGACCATATTGCATTTTTCTGTGTTTGCGTGCCTCTAGTTGGACGAGGATCACAATTCCTCTGCCCAATGCCGCCCTCACAGAAAGCACACGCTTCCGCTGGAGACAGGCCACTGCTGGAGCAAACAACATGTGGGCTATTGACAATGGTACGTAGCCAGTTACATTTCATGTAGAGATGTTACTCAGCAGGAATAATTATTTTTTCTTTAATGTGTTTGCTAACGTTTACCGCTAAGCGGCAGTCTATTCGAAGGCTGCGTTCCATTTCACTTTTAGAAAGGCCCTCGCAAACTCCCAAAGCACTTCCCCTCGTGGGAATCCCTGCCGCCATCTTGAAGTGAGTAACACTTCGTGAAGTGGACGAGGGAAGTTTATTTGGACAGACTCTTATTCCCTCGATTTTGACAGAGGGTGATATGTTAAATGAAGACTGTTTAATGTAATGAAATTTAATGCTGAACTTCATTGCATTTGCGCTGTGGTGGAAAGGAGATTCTCCGCTGTATACAGTGATGTTTGCTTTTAGAATGTGCAGTATGTACAGCAGGGCTGTGGCTAACAACATCCTTAAATAAAGATACCATTATTATAAACGCTCTTATCCTCGACTACGGGATTAAATTGTGTCGTCCTGGAAACTAGTGCAGGATATGCGGGACAGAACAGGAAGCTTCTAGGACGGTGCTTCCGGCACAGGGAATCAAGGGGGCCATGGGGGTGCCGGCAGTTCAGGGGGCCAGGGAGGTACCTGCGGTTCAGGGATGGCCACCGTGGCGGGGATGACAGCCGCCGTGATGGTGGATCCGGGAGAGCTGGGGATGATGGCCACAATGGCAAAGATATTGCCTAAAGTTACCACGGCCACGGCATAGATTAGTGTCTACGGCCACCAGTCTTCTTGGCCGTGAGGCGAGAGGCCGGAGCATCCGCCCAGGTGTACACCATGGCCAACGCAATAATGCCTCAGGCAAAAACTATGGAGTGGCCTCTGGGGAAATCTTGGGGCAGAGCCAGGGGAAACCTCAGAGGCGGGCTCGGGGAATAACTCTGGAAAGGGCTCAGGGAAAAACTCTGGAGAGGGCTCGGGGAAAAACTCTGGAGAGGGCTCGGGGAAAAACTCTGGAGAGGGCTCTGGGAAAAACTCTGGAAAGGGCTCGGGGAAAAACTCTGGAAAGGGCTCGGGGAAAAACTCTGGAGAGGGCTTGGGGAAAAACTCTGGAGAGGGCCCAGGGGAAAAACTCTGGAGAGGGCCCAGGGAAAAAACTCTGGAGAGGGCCCAGGGAAAAAACTCTGGAGAGGGCTCGGGGAAAAACTCTGGAGAGGGCCCAGGGAAAAAACTCTGGAGAAGGCTCGGGGAAAAACTCTGGAGAGGGCTCGGGGAAAAACTCTGGAGAGGGCTCGGGGAAAAACTCTGGAGAGGGCTCGGGGAAAAACTCTGGAGAGCGCTCAGGGAAAAACTCTGGAGAGGGATCGGTGAAAACTCTGGAGAGGGCTCGGAGGAAAAGTCTGGACAGGGATCGGGAGAAAACTCTGGAGAGGACAATGAAGACAGCTCTGGGTCTGTGGCAGTCCGGTGTTGGTAAAGGGGATCAAACTCTAATAACAGGCGATCCCCCAGGGGGAGCTCGGGAACTGAGAGGCCATGGGGCTCGTGAGTGGTGAAGCCGTGGTGCTCGGGTGCGGAGCGGCTTGGAGCCTTGGGTGCATAACGACTTGGAGGTTTTGGTTACATCGCCGTGACTTACATTTACTAATACATTTTTTAAATGAGCTACTTGTATTGAGATTGATTAACATTAATAGATGCTGAAAAACTATATTACTTTTGTCACAACCTTTTTGTAAAGTTTTACAATTTCAAGTGATGAAAAAAAAGATTGATTGTTTTACAGGAAATAAACCACTGCTTGTTGATGTGTGTGTTTCAGTTTATATCGGGCCGTCCTGTCTGCGTTTCTGTTCGGGTAGAGGACACTGTTCACGCACAGGCTGCAAGTAAGAACTCCCTTCATTCACATCAATAGATAAATGCTGTTTGAATGCTAAAAATCATTGTCTCATTTTCTAAAATATCATTTCATTGATATTTCTTTAGGTGTGACCCAGGATTCAGCGGCCCAGCATGCGAGCTTGCTTCTCAGACCTTCTCTGCATTTCTGTCAGAGAGTTTCTCAAGCGTGAGACTGTCGTCCTATCACAGCTTCTCTTCGCTGCGAGGGGCAGAGGTCAGCTTTGCATGTGGGGTCTTAGCCAGCGGCAAGGCCTTGGTCTTCAACAGGGACAGTAGAAGACACATCATTACAACACCACTGGACAGCTCACAGGCCAGGTACACACACCCATCTCATTGGTTGGGTTATTATTTTAGGAACCCCATTTTGTCTGTGGAAAGGATTGAATATACAGTTGGGATGAACAAGTTTATTTGACACAAGTAACGATTCAGATTAGGAAGAAGAGCCATCAGAAATGTGTGCTGTTGTGGGGCCTAACAGATCTAAAAACGTATATTACTTGAACTGGTCAGGTCACACAAGCAAATGTTGTGTTAACCAAAGTCATTTAGTGTATTTAAAGGGATAGTTCAACCAAAAATGAAGGTTTTGTCATGATCATTTACTCCCCCTCAGATTGTCTCAAACATGTATCAATTTCTTTGTTCTGCATAAGGGAAGATATTTGGAAGAATGTCAGTAACCAAACAGATCTCATCCCCGCTTTACTCCAATAGTATTTATTTACCCTACTATAGTAGTAAATGGGGGATGAGAACTTTTTGGTTACTGACATTCTTCCAAATATCTTGTGTTGTGTTCAGCAGAACAAGGTCATTTATACAGGTCTGACGGCCATGATGGCAAAAGGTTTGCTACATTGGGTCTGGATTTTGGTGGGCTAACATTAACAAATGCCCAAAGTGCCATCAGATAAGGCTGCTAGGACAACCGCCAGAGATCTCTTACAGGGCAGGATGCAAGACCATCTGGTGCTATAACTATTTGTATACAAGGTTAAAAGATTTGAAATGTAAGAAGGTAATTTGCCTAAACGTTCCTTAGCAATAAATATATACATATGAACATGGGTGGCATTTAACTATTGAGTCCGGGGGGCAAAGAAAAAACATCAACAGCCTTTTGAGTACCTGCATCATCAAACTATTTGCAGAAATTTTAAACAAGCAGATTTAAATAATAACTAAACAACAAAACAGCCGTACCTTAGTAAAGTGCTAAAAAGCGCTTAAGTGGATTTTCGCTTAAAATGCGTGCAGCTACACCACGATAGGATCCTCGCATACTCGCCGCACCATCGTAACATTGCGCTCTCAAATTGGAGATGTCAAGATTGAAGCTTGTCAGTACATTCTTTAATAGAATGGCTAAAGATTCACCATCTGTTTTGTCAGTAAGAAAAAATCCAATGAATGATTCATGGACAGCGAGGTCTCCGTCGACACATCTTAAAACCTGTCACGGTTCCACCGTCTTGTTTATGAAGTTCTAGTCGTGTGGTGGGATCGGGGCAGAGTCCTTGGGTTTTATGTGGGAAGGCCATGAGATGTTTATGTTTTTACCTCTCATGTGTTTTTCCAGTGTCTCGTCTCTGTTCCCGCCATCTCGTTTCCTCGTTATCCTTCCCTAAGTGTTTGATTACCCACACCTGCCCCGTGTCGTTATCCCTCGTTTGTCTTCCCATAAAATACCCTCTTGTTTCTTTGTCTTGGTCTCGTGGATTGTACTGTGTTCCGTGTATGTGCATGTACTGCATTGTGTTTGTGTTGATGCTCGTGCCCGTGTTGTCACCAGTGTTCCTGTTCCTTGGCCTGTTCGTGTTTTGTGAGTTTTTGCCTTGTATTATTTAAGACGTTTGGTCGTGTCTTTGAGTTAGTTTATTTGTCTTGTTTTCATTTTTGCCCCCTCGTGGGAAGTCTCTTGTTTTATATATATATATATCAGTTTCGTTTTCCCCATTGTGGGTGTTTTTGTTTGTGTTTTGTAAAATAAAAGTATCTGTTAACCCCTTCACTGCCTGCCTGCGCTTGGGTTCTCTTCCACCACGCCTTTTCGTGACAAAAACCACTGCAACTTGTTCATGTCTACTTATCTTGCGTTTCATCCGTGATAAGTGAAAAAATTCTGTCTTCGTGCACTCTTTGAATGATGTCGCTTTTAACCTGGCCAGCCATTATATTGATCAACTCATTTTGGTTGTCAGCTCTTCTTAAATAGCCGGTCAATTAGTTGGTTGTCAGTGGCCCTTAAAGGCAGGGTAACCGATTTCCGAATTATGCTTTAGACAACAGAGTCGAGCCGAGTACCAAAACAACCTTGTAGCCCAGGGGTGTCCAAACTACGGCCCGCGGGCCATCTGCGGCCCGTTGTCAATCCTGTGGCGGCCCGCGAGGGATTTAAAAAAATTATACAGATCTGGCCCGTTATAGGGAAAAATAAATGAAATTCACTAAATAACCATCGGGTGTCGCTATCACATGCAGCCAAGGCAGTTAGTACGTAAGATGTACGTATTGTAATCGGGCTAAAAAACAACAAATTATTGTTGATCACATTTTGGTAAGTCATGGCGCAACAAAGAAAACGGAAAATCGAAAGTGAATGCAGGAGATTTCAAACACGTTGGGGAAATGAATATTTATTCACTGAGGTCAGCGGGAAAGGAGTCTGTTGGGGTGATGAAGGAATAGACTGATGTTTTGTTTCATAATGTCTTTTAACATTATTTCAAATCTTACACTGGTGCCGAGCGCAAAAACAAAAGGTGAAACAACTGGAAGCTACCTTGTCAGCACAACAACAACTATTTTTTCGTGCTAATAAAGCACAGACAAATTCTACATTAGCTAGTTATGAGGTAGCTCACCTAATAGCGCAGCACGGAAACCCCTTCACTGACGGCGAATTTGTGAAGGAGTGTCTGATGAAAGTTGCCACTATAATTTGCCCAGAAAAGATGCAAGATTTTAAAAACATCAGTCTTTCAAGGAACACAGTCGGACGGCGAATTGAAGACTTGTCGGCAAATCTAAAAGAACAAGTGACAGAAAAAGTACCCCGTTTGATTTTTACTCAATTGCGTGTGATGACAGCACTGACTCGACAGACACTGCACAGCTGTTAATTTTTTCGAGAGGTGTGGACAGTGATTTTTGCATTACAGAAGAGCCTGAAGAGTACAACAACTGGAAAAGATCTTTTTGAAGCCGTATCATGTGCGATTGAGAGCATGAATCTCCCTTGGGCCAAGCTCTGTGGCATTACAACGGATGGAGCGCCATCCATGATCGGCGAGCGGAAAGGAATGGCTTCCATGGTATGCAACAAAGTTCGCGAAAGTGGAGGTGAGGCTGTAAAAATGCACTGTATCATACACCAGGAAGCGCTCTGTGCCAAAGCCATCCAGATGGACGATGTGATGACCACTGTGGTGAAAACTATAAACTTGATTCGTTCAAGAGCGCTCAACCACAGAGAATTCCGGGCATTTCTGTCTGATATTGACGCAGAATACGGTGACGTAATATATCACTCTAACGTGCGGTGGCTGAGTCGCGGCTCGGTTCTACAGCGATTCTATTCGGTGGGGTCTGAAATTGACCAGTTTTTGAAAAAAAAAACCTGACACTTGATCAACTCAATGACCCTGACTGGCTGGCAGACCTTGCTTTTTTAGTTGATTTGACCAGTCACCTAAACGCACTGAATAAAAGCCTGCAAGGCAAGGACCAGCTGATATCCGAAATGTATGCGCTCTTGAAATCCTTATCAATGAAGCTAAGACTTTTTGAGAGACAAATCAGTGACCGCAATGCTGTGCACTTTCCTAGTTTGGCCGGAATTATCTCGAGTTTTTCAGACTCCAACATCCTTGGAAAAATTGATAAATATTCGATAGTGCTCACATCTCTAATCACAGAATTTAATCAGCGTTTTCAAGACTTTTCCGCTATTGATAACGACATCAAACTGTTCTCAACCCCTTTATCTGTTAACGTAGAAGAAGTGCAAGAGAATGTGCACCTGGAACTCATTGAACTGCAGTGCGATGATTCTCCTCGCAGCCGCCACCAGCTTCTTCCCGTGCCTGAGTTTTACAAGAGTTTGGAAACATACAGATTCTCCTTAATCAAACGTCACGCACAAAGGATGATGAGCCTGTTTGGCTCCACATACATATGTGAGCAAACATTTTCGCTGATGACGCTGAACAAGAGTCCACTGAGAGCCAGTCTGACTGACAACCATCTCTGTGACCTGCTTCGTATCTCTACTACACGACTTACGGACTTGACATCACTTCTGAAATCCAAGGCACAACATCACTGTTCACATTAATAAAGTTAATGGTGAGTAAAAGGAAAAATATTGAAAGCAATATTTTGTAATGTAGCCTAATGATTCCTAGGTTAAAAATGTATGTAATATCATGGGGCATATATAAATATATATTTAGCACACACATAACATTTTTAGAAAATAGCACATTTAAAATATAAGTAGACAAAGACAAATTAATGGCAATAAATCAATTAGCTTGTCTAATAGTAGCCTATTATTATTATTACAGACATGCGGCCCAAGACAACAGACATTTTTTTGCACCTGGCCCCCAGCAGAAAAAGTTTGGACACCCCTGTTGTAGCCAATCAGCAGTAAGTTGCACAGTGCACAGGACGGACATTAGTTGAGCCGAGCGCTGACGAAAGCGAAAGATGGGGTAGGGGTGTGCTTGTTTTGGTGATTTGAACATCAACAATGGCTAAGAGAAATCGGACAACCCGCCTTTAAATCCATCAACTGCAAAAAATGTCCCTGATTTTCCGATCCATCTGTTTCGTCGTGACCATGAAGAGCAATACCGGAGTGACAGCAAAAGAGCAAAGTCTCGCATATTTTTTAAAAATATGGTCTGTTCTCATTTACTCTTTTTGCATGTTCACTGCTTATTTGCGTTGCTACGCTTCCCGTTTTAAGTGTCTGTAAGTGACTTTTCATTTTCAAACCTGCAGAAATGTGCAGGCTGCTCTTCTGATGTTCACTGAATTTTCATCCTGTAACATGAATAGAGTTTAGTGGGCTGTGCGTCAGTAATAACGGTCCGTGGGGAAACGCAGTGCTCCGTGTGTACTGTAGTTAAATGGATTAATAAAAGCTTCGAGGCAACAAAAATTGCCTCAATGATTTTTTTGTATTCGAATAACTCAAGGAATCGTTCCAGCCCTAGCAGGGGGACACCAATAATCCTCTCAGCAGTTCTGACTGTTCGTTGCAGTGTCTTAATGTCTGATTTAGTAGCTGAACGAAACCAGACAGTTATGGATGAGCACAGGACAGACTCGATGATGGCCGAGTAGAACTGTGTGAGCAGCTCCTGTGGCATGCTGAATTTCCCCATGTTGACAGCATCATCAACAGTCCTGTTTGCTCTGTAGGCGAACTGAAGAGGATCCAGCAAGGGTCCAGTGATGTCCTTCAGGTAGGCCAGGACCAGTCTCTCAAACGACTTCATAACCACAGACGTGAGAGAGACAGGTCTGTAGTCGTTAAGTCCAGTGATTTTGGATTTTTTGGGGACCGGAATGATAGTGGAGCGTTTGAAGCAGTGGGGAACTTCGCACAGCTCCATAGATCTGTTGAAGATCTGTGTGAAGATGGGGGCCAGTTGGTCAGCGCAGACTTTTAAACAGGCAGGTGAAACACCATCTGGGCCTGGAGCTTTCTTGGTCTTCTGCTTCTTGAAGACCCGGTTCACATCCTCTACACATACCTTAAGTGCAGGTAGAATGGTGGGGGAGGCAGGAGTGGGGGTTGTACGGGGTGGGTGAATGTGTGAAGTGCAGATCAGATCAGAGCGGGTGTGGAGTGTGAGTCTGTTTTTTTTTCAAATCGGAAGTAAAACACATGCAGATCGTCAGCCATTTGTTGATTCTCCACAGACTGTGGGGGTTGCGTCATGTACTTGGTGATGTTCTTCAGACCAGTCCATACTGACGACGGGTCGTTGGCCGAAAACTGGTTTTTCAGCTTTTCAGAGTAGACTTTTTTAGCCACTCTGATCTCCTTTGTTAGTCGGTTCCTGGCCTGGTTGAGATTTTATCCCCACTTTTGTAAGCATCCTCTTTGGTGTGACGAAGCTGTTTGAGTTTCCCAGTAAACCATGGTTTATCATTATTGAATGACAAGAATGTCCTGGTAGGAATGCACATATCCTCACAGAAACTGATATATGAAGTCAGTCTCTGTGAGCTCGTCCAGATCGGTGGCTGCAGCTTCAAAGACACTCCAATCAGTGCAGTCGAAACAGGCTTGTAGATCCTGCTCTGCTTCATTAGTCCATCTTTTTACAGTCTTTGTTACAGCGGTTGTCAGTTTCTGCCTGTAGGTTGGTATGAGATGAACTAGACAGTGATCAGAGAGCCCCAAAGCTGCTCATGGGACAGAGTGATATGCATCCTTAATAGTAGTGTAACTGTGATCCAATATATTCCTGTCTCTCGTGGGACATGTAATGTGCTGTTTGTATTTTGGCAGTTCACGGGACAGATTTGTTTTGATAAAATCGCAGAGGATGATTAAAACAGAGTCTGGATACTTGCTCAATTTCTGTGCTGCGCTCACGCATGCGTCTGGAGGAATGTACACATTCGCGAGGATGAAAGAGGAAAACTCCCGCGGCGAGTAGAATGGTTTACAGTTTATGAAAAGTGCCTCTAAGTTAGGACAGCATACCGATTTCAGCGTTGTTAAATATGAGCACCAACTTTCGTTGATGTAGAAACACAATCCACCTCCTCTCGTTTTCCCCGTTAACTCCGCGATGCGATCCGCCCTCAACAGCTGGAAGCCCGGCAGGTGAAGCGCGTTGTCAGGAATGGCTTCACTTAGCCAGGTTTCAGTGAAGCACAATGCAGCAGAGTTTGAAAAGTCCTTGTTGATACGGGTGAGGAGAAGTAGTTCATCCGTTTTGTTAGGAAGGGAACGGACATTCGCAAGATGAATGCTTGGGAGCGCTGTTCGAAAGCCACGCTCGCATAGCTTAGCCAGTGCACCAGCGCGCTTCCCTCTTCTGCATTTGTTCGCGCGTTTGAACAGCAGCGCTGTACCTCCGACTAGAATGTCCAACAAATGTCAGAATAAATCAAAAACTGGAAAAGTATTGTCTGGGATGTATTGTTTAATGTTAAGGAGTTCGTCTCTGGTAAACATTATTAAAGAAGAATGACAAAACACAGAACAAACAAACAAAAACAGTAGAAGGATTGCGGAGCTCATCGCCGTGGCTGCCATTCGCAGCGCCATCTTGAATCGTGTACTAGAATCGTTGAATCGTTATTAGACCTTAGGTAGAAAACAGAGAACTTACTGCCATTCATCAGTCACCTATATTTTCTATTCTTTGCACTTTACTTTCCAACATTACTATCAATAGCATTTTAGTACTGTTTAGTAGTTGTTAGTTCTTCTCGTATAGCTTTTGTTAATAAACTCTATTTTCATGAATCTGTGTCTTCCTTGTGTTGATAATACAGTAAAGGGCTCTACAAGTTAGCTGAATCTATAAACCAGGTGATTTACTTCCTCCAATTTACATATATTTTTATTTTATGATCTATTTGGATCATTTTTACTGTTAGTGTGAAATTCTCTACATAGTGCCCCGATTTAGACGGAGGGAGTGGTCATCTCACACACACACACACACACTTGATGTGTTGTGTGACCAAACTCACAATGTGTCTTGTGTATGGCTCACTACATTATTTTGTGCCCGTGTGAAGATCACTACAGATGTATAGTCATTTTTTAAAAGGATTCATTTCATGATGTGTGTTCACGATGCATGAGCAGAGAAGGGAACAGATATACAGTACAGTATATTTTAGTCAAGTCACACATTTCAGTGTTATGTAAGCAGTTGATGTGACATTGTGCATATTTGCGGTCAGTTGGAAAGGTGCTGTTTGACATATAATGATGTACTGTTATGGTCGTTTCTGAATTACCATTCACCAGGGCCTGATACCAAGCTCATGTACTCGTACTCATACTTGTAAAGATACACCGACACCAAAGACCGATACCTCATGTGACATACCTGACAGAACTGACTGAAATTTGAAAGTTTGTGATAAGTACATAAAACTGTCTTTTTTCATAATGTGTTTGAGGCGGAGTTGTTCGTAATAAGAAGATATTCTATTTTTATTAGTTTCAGTGTGTTGTGCTTGGAAAATTGCCACCTCACCAAAACATTATACAGGTACAGGCATCAGTATTGGTATTGGCAAGTACCAGAAAAAATATCAGTACTAGTACTCAGTCTTTAAAAAGTGGTATCTGGGCATCCCTAGCCCTAGTGGTACATGAATGTGTTAAATACATCAAGGTTTCCAGATGTTGCCATTAGTGCACCATGATACTAGCTCATGATTTGTTTCATTTTTTGTAGGTATCTCCAGTTTACTCTGAGATTAGGCAGTCGTAGCATTCTGAGTTCATGTCCTGCTCCAGATCAGCCAGGAGAGGGCGTCCTCCTGCATTACTCCTCAGATAACGGCATTACCTGGACACTGCTGCAGCATTACGCCTATCAGGGCTTCCATGAGCCCAGGTAGACCTCACTCAACACGTTAAACATTCCATGGACTTCTATTGTTTTAATACACAGCTATGTATAAGCTCTATAAAACCCTAACCCTAAAAGAAAACGTTTTACTATTTTGAAAACTTTATTTTAACACATAACTCCATTTTGCTCAAGTTTGTCCGGTTTTGGGTACAGCTTTGTCCCCAAAATATGGTTGAGTGACCAAAATACACATGCCTGAGCTTAAGCCTGCAAGCTTTAAGACCCCTTTGATTCATTTAATTTATCAGTTAAGTTGCATTTTTCCTCCTAGAATTGTATCTGTAGAACTCCCTCCCGGGGCCCGTAAATTTGGGGTCCAGTTCCGCTGGTGGCAGCCGTACCACTCGGGGCGTGGACAGGACGTTTGGGCTCTTGATGAGATCAGCATGACCTCTGTTCTCTTCAACATCATCAGCCTGGACTTTAGCAATGTGCTGGACGTCACTCAGAGTCTGGGCTTCTATCTGGGAAACGTACAGCCTTACTGTCAACATGACTGGACTCTCAGGTACCATTTTCTTCACAGCACACACATCTTTTATTTTGCTTTATCCTATACTTTACACCTGCCTTTGATGTTTGGTGACAGACATGGTTTCAAATGCCAGAAGTCTGTTTCTGATGGACCAGCTATTGCTTTGTATTCACTCTGAATATTTTGGCAAAGCTTCGTACTGCAGACAGTTTGAGCTGTGTGGGAAGTTTATGATGAAAGTGCAAGACACTGAGGTAAATGTTCGCTCAGTTTCTCAGGCGATCACGGCACGGCCTCCAGTATTCGCTATGTGGAAACGCAATCCATGCAGATCGGAGCATCCTATATGATCCAGTTCTCATTGGTCATGGGCTGTGGCCGAGAGCCGTCCCCTTACATTGACACGCAGGTTCGCCTGGAATTTTCCACCAATCATGGTTTGACTTGGCATCTTGTCAAAGAGGTGAGAACTAGAGGTTGATGATGAAGAGCTGCATGCATTCGTGGCAATGTGTTGATGAGTATTCCTGTTGTTTGTGGACAACAGGCCTGTCTCCCAGGAATGCCGAGCTGCTCAGAGTTCACTGCTTCCAGTGTGTACCATCCCTCTGAATTCACAGACTGGAGACGGATCACTCTTCCACTCCCATATAAAACCTGGTAAGTTGTCATCACAAACAACCTGGAACTGATGCTTTTTCGACATGCTTGCATGTTCAGAATTCTAGCAAATTTCACCATTTCAAATAAAATTAAGATTTGTAAATCAAGATGTATTTTCCTGAGCAACATATCATATTTCTGCCACATCTTGGCCTGTCTTTCATGAAGTTCTGTGGAATAGTGCTGTACTTTACCAAAGCCAAGCTTCAGCTACTAGCTTGTCAAAAGATACAGCAAAGAATGTTGGTTGTACTGTGTACAAGTCCTTGCCTCATGAGATGCTGACATGTCTTATCCTCTGTGATGTTTGTTTCTGGCTTTAGGTCAAGTGCGACACGCTTCCGATGGATTCAGAGTTACTATCAGGAACAGGATGAGTGGGCATTAGATGACATATATATCGGGCAGCAGTGTCTTCAGATGTGCCGTGGACATGGCTGGTGTGATCACGGTCACTGCAGGTCAGTCAGAAACACTGGGACACATAAACAAAACAGCATTTTGAAACATAAACCATCATTTCCATGTAAACAAATCGCTTGGTTGAGCATGGCTGGGTTTATTTAGGTTTTGTTGATCTATTTAGGACACATGTTAATCAACTGGCTTGTTGGGAGTTGAAGCTGTGCTTTTTTTGTTTGTCTTCTGCCCTTGACCTGAATGTGATCACCCAATCTGGATCTCCCGATAAAGCGTAGCTATTCAACCAATGGCCTATCTCACGAAGCGAGGTGAACAAACACTGAGTTGCAGAGTAAGTTTTGAGTTGACAAAACCAGACAAACCCAACCTGGATTAGATCAGGTTCAGCTGTAGCACAACGCCTGATATAAACTTTCTCTGTAAACTCCAGTTTGATCCAGAGTTTGTGAGGCGCGTGCACCTGAAAGTGTGACACTTGCGACAAACAGCCAATCACAAGGAACATGGAAAGCATCATCAGTTTGATTGACTTATAGCGAGTATCAGCGCAATTCACTTTTCTGTTGAAGATGACGGGATCATTATGAAAAAATATCATGAATTGAAACACATTTACAAGGCAGGAATAAACACGGCTGCAGTGAAAGTTTGAGAAGGCAACTGACCATATCAATGCAGAATCAACTGAATTTAAATTATTTATATAGGTTTACAATAAGATGAAAAGATAATATGTATGCTTCATTACTTTAATATGCTTTGTACATTAAAGTTTATGTTTATACGAATATAGTTATATGAATTTAAATGCTATGTTAATTATCAACTCGTATAATAATTATATGAATGTGTTTTGAATTATACTCAAATGTAAATACACAATACAAATAAACACAAGCAGCAAAATATTTTCCCTCTAACATCTTATCACTTTAAACTTTTTTAATTTGGAGCAAGAGACACATGGGGAGTGGCTTCACTGCGTCAGATATATGTCACTTTCTCACAGCTGATTGGTCCAGTTTGGGTTTGCGATTTCTAACCCAGAATAAAACCTGCTCCGGAGCAGGTTAGCCGTGTAGCATAAGTTACCATGGGGACGAAACCCGCTCAAAACCAATCCACTTTCTTGAGCCTGAAAACTAGGAGTATGCTCAAACCAAACGTGAACTTTACTGGGTAAAAACCCAAACAAGCTTCGTGATAGTGGCCACAGATGGTGATTTTTAGAAAACAATTGTTAGAAAAATCAGGCATGATTTCCACCCCTGGCCTGAAATGTCATCCTACCTGTCAGATTGACCAACCAGGCATGTCCACATCAATACTGTCATTTGTTTGCACTGTAAAACCAAAAATCATCCTACATATTTATTTAGTACTCGTAGGACAATCTGATACTTTATGGTATTTTGCGCTGTAAGTTTGATTTTATACTGGTAGGATAATGTGATTTATTTCATGCTGTAAACCAGGGATCTCCAACCCTGCTCCTGGAGAGCCACCATCCTGCAGACTGCAGCTTCAACCCTGCTTCAGCACACCTGTCTGTAATTATCAAGCAACCCTGAACACCTTGATTAGATGGTCCAGGTGTGTTCGATTGGGGTTGGAGCTGAAATCTTCTGGGTGGTAGCTCACCAGGAGCAGGGTTGGAGATCCCGGCTGTGAAGTGTTTGATTTTTGTCAATGTGGTTTGTGTTAAACTTTGCGTTCCAGTAGGAAAATCTGACGGGGCAGGACAATTCAACACAACACTGTCACTATGGCGAAAGCAGCAAAATCGCCATGAGATTGTGTTGGATGACCGTATGTTGAGTTAGTCTTGTGTATAAATATCCTCTTGTTTCCTGAGTCTGTTTCTTGTTTCTTCACTGTTTTGCATCTGTTTACAGAGTTTGGTTTAGATTATTGGACATGTTGTTTATATGTGAGGTTTTTGTCCTGAGGGATATTCTCTCACAATATACACACGGATATGGATAACAGGGTGCTCACAATGAAATGTTGTTCTGGACTGGGATCAAGAATCCAAAGATTATTTGCTTGCTTTCTGTGAGGTGATGCAACGTTGCATATTAGTCAGGTACAATATGAGGTAAAACCTTGTTTTCGAGCATCTGGGCTTAATTGGCTGTTATCTTTAGCTTTTGAAACAGCCCCAGTGCCATAAACACAGCTCATTCAGCTGTTCAAGCAAAATGTGAATTTGTGATAGCAGTACTTCAGGTCACCCTGATAGATGTTAAAGAAAAGGGTTTGGTATAGACTGTAGACATGATGGAGCCCAAATAGTCCTTGATGCTTCATCCTTAATTATTTGTGGGAAAACCATTTTTTTTTGTATGTGTCTGCCAGATGAGTTGGGCCCTGACCCAGAGGTCACCGAACATATCTGCAGTGATTTCTCCCATCAGCGCACAGCCGTGAATCTGACTTCTGCTTTTATTGCTGCACATCACTTACATGTGTGAGGGTCAGCTGAGATACGCTGCAAAGAGATTTCATTTCATTTAAAAAGAAAAAAATGACAAAGGTGAAAGATGGGTGTGTTGTATCCTAGCCGATGTAATCAGGTACAAAGGCACAGGCTTGAAACAGCCAGGGCCCTCATGTATTAAATTTGTGTATAAAACTAATATTTCATGCTAAGAATAAACAGGCATTTCTTAAACTGTACACCTGTGACATTTATGAATCAACACTGCAACATTATAAATTCTCCCCAAAATAACCATACATTGAGCTCACTGGGCCTTGTTTTATTATGTGTAGATGTTTATGCGTAGTCTGCATTTGCATATTGCCTTCCAGACATGGTTCAGAAACTAGAATGAAAGATGATGTGAGAAATCTTACAATACTGTAAGAAAGTGACTGTGTTGTTGAATCTGCTGAGATATTTCACCAGTCCCAGTACTGAATGTCCAGCAGGTCTCACCAGTAGACGATTCATCTACGAGCTAGTGACAGATTAACCACACAAATCAGTTTCATGTTATCACACACTAGATTGGTCTTTTCTTCTGTCTTTGTGTTTCCAGGTGTGATGAAGGCTTCAGTGGATCAGACTGCCAGCCGTCCTCCACTTTATCCTCCAGCGTTCTCTCTGACTTTGAGTCTCAGAACACACTGACGTCAACATGGCAGGAGGTCACCGGTGGACAGATCGTGCCTCCCGATCAGGGCTGTGGTGTGGTTTCCTCTGGATCGTCTCTGTACTTCAGTAAGGTAGGATAAACACTGGTTTCCTCAGGTATCTCATACAGTATGTA
The DNA here is from genome assembly GCF_024868665.1 of Triplophysa rosa. NCBI lineage: Eukaryota > Metazoa > Chordata > Actinopteri > Cypriniformes > Nemacheilidae > Triplophysa > Triplophysa rosa. The sequence continues at coordinate 616,302 of NC_079901.1, forward strand.
TGTCTGTTGCTTGTAGTGAAATGAGCGAGGCACAGGGAACAGAATTATGAATGTAATTCAGAAGTAGATAAGCGGTGAGTGAGTAGACGAGTTGGTCATCTGTGTGGCGGGCTGGAGAGGAGTCTGTGGACAGTTTGTAAAGTGTTGGGAGCAGCCTTGTCACACACAGAGAAGCCACACAATCCAGTGTGTAAAGTATTGGAGTAACTGTAATTAGTTACTGTACTTGACTATCTTTTTGGCTACTTTGTAGTTTTACTGAGTATCAAAGATATTAGCAACTTTTACGTTCTACTTGACTACGTTTTTGAACAAATATATGTACTCTTTACTCCACTACATTTGTAATAACTAATGCAATTACACAGTTTAACAGTTTATTTCTGCTACATAAGAAGCAATATTGCCATTTACAGGGCACTACAGGGTACTATATCTTCTACATTTTGCCATAAATTACTGAAACATGTCAATGTGGCTTCTTAATATGAATGCAAGGTTATTTTAGTTTACCAAAATGAAAACTTTGAAAACGTTTCTGTTCATTGAAATGAAATAAAATATTGACCCAGAAATTGAAATGTTGCCTCAAAAATAAACTGAAATTTAAAGTTTAAAACACTAAAATTATTGTAATAAACAAAAACTTAATTAATCTTATATAGCAAAATAAATTTAAAAGTAAATTATACAATGACAAAAGCATATACCAAAATTGCTAAAACTTTAAGTAAAATTAACATAAAAAGCTAAAAATAAAAGCTAATTAAAAATATTTATAAAACCAAGTAAAACTGAAAGCAAAACTATAATAACTCTGTGCGAGTGCATTATCAGGTAGTTGATGATGAGGAAAACCAGCATGTCCAGTGCAAAAAGGCTTTGACTTTTTAATATTGGCTTACTTATGAGCACTTAACTGAGACTTGTAATAGAAGTAGACTATGGTGTCGACCCTGATAAATGTGGTTGCTCTCCTCATGAATCAACAGTTTCTTGTTTATCACTGACATGTCTCTTATGCTGTCATTTTTGCTGGAAGGTTTCTGTACTTTTACTCAAGTATGGTTTTCCGATACTCTTTACACCTCTGAAAAAAACCCCACCGATGGAGACGTCCCACATGTTTGCCCACTTATTGTTATATTCGTGCAAATAAATCTGCTCAACACCCCACTAGCCCTCTTTGCTTTGATTTGTACCTGATGTTGGTATATGGAAGTATTTCAATGCCATTAGTCTTTGAAGCAAAAAAGCATGTTGAATTACCACTAATCAAAAATAAAGCTGTTGCATTACCAGTGCTTGTATTTTTAGAGTCTGCAATTCAATATGGTTGTATATTTAAGCTGTGAATATTTCAAATTGAAACATTTCATGCACAATTTCACCGTTAAAAAGTTCAATAATCAAAATTCGCCTTTTAAATTTCACTTAAAAAATTCAACTTGTTATAAAATACAACCTTTAATTTTCGACAGACAATTTTCAGTCCATATTATTTCGGTTTAAAAATTCGCTTCCACAAATTCAGTGGTTCAAATTCGACTTGAAATTCAAAGTTTCACATCCGGGAATCCCAGGAGAAGCAATAGAGCGCCGATTCCGCCAATGCATGATCTCTACCTGCTGCCTGACCGCTTCACCAGCAGGTGGTGCAAGTCGCTTCTGACGAAGACCAAAGCAAGAAATGCAGATACTTTTTATATGTTTGCAGCACAGTCCACTCATCTGCTCGATTAAGTGAATTTATTTGATCTCATAGATCTCTTATGCATCATCAAGAAAAAAATAATTGTTTCTTGTACTGGCAGCTTAGCTCACCACTATCAGCCCTGGAACGGACATGGAGCACGGGGACAATTCCAGGTGGCCTGGAATCAGTGGACTATTCATACATTTATAATATTAATTTAATTATTTAAATATCCTACCCGATCTACTAGTACTGCCTATCTATAGTAAGAGTTTATGTTTGTATTTGGCTTGCTATTTATACGCATTCATTACTTTTTACGTGCATATGATTACCCCTTGGTATGGTGTGGGTTAAGTCGGTATGTACATAAAAAGTGCACGCAAAACACATGCGTATCATATGCACGCAAAATATAATTTCTGTAGCTCGCCAAATGCAAACATAAAATCGTGCTTTTGATAAGCACGATCTTAAGTCATCAAATAATGGTTTGAGTTTCGAGGATGAGAAAATTGTATGTTACAGTCAATTACTGAATCATACTGTGTTTGAATAAAATAAGCTAATTGCATGAAGCTATTTGAATGACACATGCAATGGTATCTGATTAAATGTGCCAGAAAACAAGACAACAAGTTTTTAAATCATTACATTAGTTACATAACACCATCACAATAAACTTAACATTTAAATTCAAATAAAACATTTTATTTCGGTTTAAAACTAAATAGGAAAAATAGCAATAATTATACATTTTAAACAGACAATAGTAGTAGGCTAACTGAAATAGTAATGAAAACAGATGTAAGAACAAGCCATGAACAATTTTTCATCAGAACGTAAAATAATCTACAATATAAATAACAGTCTTTTCTTAAAAACGTAATTGTAAAATATTTAGTAAATGTAGGATATAAATGTAACTTAAACAAAGGAATAACTACACCACTTAAAAGAGAAATATCAATGGAAATAATTATGCCTATACTTTTCATCTGAAATCTGAGAACGCAAACAAAATAAAGCCAATTGTAACCTATTGTATGAACGAATGAATAAAAAAACAAACTGAAATACTGCAACAATAAAGACACCTATACCTAGTTCTGGTATTATGTGAGAAATACGGGGGGACATGCTAAAATTCTCATTGTGTCATTTTGTGCTTTTTGCATTCATATTTAGGGCTCTTCCGCATTTCTGTAGCCTACGGTTATTAAAAAGGTGTAGGCTATACTAATCATCTGGTCTGAAGATTAAGCAACATTAAGCGTTTTAGCATGGTACACCGGCCGTGATGGCGTGGTCCGTGGACGCTAAAGGGGCATAGTAGGCCCTTAGCAAATCTTGCAAGCTTATAACGTTTTTGTTCCACCATGCCACCATACATGTTGTGGATATTCAGCTAAATGTTTAGCGTAAGTTTAAAGAGGGTAAATTTGATAATTTAACTGAACTGTACACATACATTTTAGACACGTACATTACGTGTTTCTCCAACGTGGTTTCAGTGTATTTCTGTGATTTAAAATGCATAAATTTAACAATATGTTGACTTATTATGTGAGCATATAGATTAAAAATTATTATAACATCTGTAGATGTTGCCAAACAGCAACATCTACAGATAGTTGTGTATATTGCCATGGAGCACTCATATTGTTTTCTGACCAGTAATTAAATATATTTTTCACTGCTCGGCCATGCAAACTGACTTGCGTTGAGGTGTATGTTAGAGAGGTCCTCGTGTGTCCCAGTGGCTTCGGGTCTAAAACATTGACAAAATATGCCTTGGGCACAGGTCGTGTCCGATATGGCATCGGGTCTCTGGTAATTTATAATGAATGTGCTTTTACCAATCGCCCCGAAAGACACAAATTAATTACATTTTATGGTTAGGTAAACAACAAATATGTGTTACGCCAAACTTTACAAGACATAATTAGGTTAATATACCGTGATTGACATTTTAGCATTTAATGAACAGACAGCAACTCAAGCAATTAGCGTGTAGTCATACTCGCATGTTCGTGTGTGGCACATTATTGGGAAACGCACACAGCATGCAACAAAAGTTTTTATCTTTGCGCGTATAGATCCATAACGCCGTGAGGTATCTTGCTTGACTGCAGGCTGCACAAGACGTTTCGGGTCTAGTCGGGTTCTAAAGAAAGTGCTGACTATTTTTATCTGGTCTATTTTATCTGGCCTGCTCAAGAAGTTCGCTTGGCTAAAATATCAGTTTTTCTGTCTCGTATTAACAAACGAACGTTTCCACAATTCCACAACATCCAGCATGTTCTGAGAGTCTCAAATTAAAACAAGATCATGCAAGGAAAATAAAAAGAATGTTTATTGAGATTGCAGCTACTTCATATAAACAGAAGCACATGGGAGAGTACGGGTCAATAAGCTCCTAGTTGAGATCTCAGTTATTTGACCGCTTCAAACACAATACATGTCCTGTAAATGCTGATGATGCATTGTATTTATGTGAACACGATGTGCTGAAGTAAAAAATAACTTAATTCCTTCGAGCCAGAGCAGGAAACCTAAAATTTCTGATGTTGATGATGCATAAGAAGAGATCTATGAGATCAAATAAATTCACTTAATCGAGCAGATGAGTGGACTGTGCTGCAAACATATAAAAAGTATCTGCATTTCTTGCTTTGGTCTTCGTCAGAAGCGACTTGCACCACCTGCTGGTGAAGCGGTCAGGCAGCAGGTAGAGATCATGCATTGGCGGAATCGGCGCTCTATTGCTTCTCCTGGGATTCCCGGATGTGAAACTTTGAATTTCAAGTCGAATTTGAACCACTGAATTTGTGGAAGCGAATTTTTAAACCGAAATAATATGGACTGAAAATTGTCTGTCGAATATTAAAGGTTGTATTTTATAACAAGTTGAATTTTTTAAGTGAAATTTAAAAGGCGAATTTTGATTATTGAACTTTTTAACGGTGAAATTGTGCGTGAAATGTTTCAATTTGAAATATTCACAGCTTAAATATACAACCATATTGAATTGCAGACTCTAAAAATGCAAGCACTGGTAATGCAACAGCTTTATTTTTGATTAGTGGTAATTCAACATGCTTTTTTGCTTCAAAGACTAATGGCATTGAAATACTTCCATATTGGCAGCAATGCTGCTGACCCAACACACGCTTTACAACTGGACCATTTCTTACCATTTTGACACGTATCCATCCATCCATCCATCCATCCAAGTCTAAATGTTTATGAAAAAATAATAAAAAGCTTTATGAAACTCAGAACAACCAACAGCCCAATTTACCTGATTATTTCAGTATGCTTTTCCTCATTTGATGTCCATATCCATGTCTTTAACCTTGGCAGAGTGATACATAGACATGAAGAAAACATCCCATAAGAAGCAGAGCATGTAATGCCGTTGATATGTCATTTGAATATATGCATAAATCAGGCGGGGCTGAGACAGTTGGTGAGCTGGGATTTGGACACCGAGTGGGCGGAGTTTGTGCAGTTTTATCTGCGTATGGGTGGAGACGGGGCGGAGTGTAATCAAGCAGACAGCAGAGAGGAGGGGCTTCTGTTGCAGTACAGTAATGACGGTGGAATCAGCTGGGGTCTGATAGCAGAGATGTACTTCACTGACTTCACCAAACCCAGGTGAGAACACAACAATGGCACACGGCTCTGTTACAGTACGTGCGTGTGGAGATACTGATCATGATGTTCTTTGTTTGGCCATAGATTTGTTCATTATGAGCTTCCTCTGGCTTCTAAAACACCCTGCACCCGTTTCCGCTGGTGGCAACCCATGCACTCAGGTGAGGGTTATGACCAGTGGGCCATCGATGATGTCATCATCCTTTCTGAGAGAGAGAAGCATGTGATACCGATGGCTGATCCCACACTGCCTCAGGTGAGCTTCTTCTTCGAGAGCCACACAAGCATTGAACTGCCTCACTAGCCACTGTTGTCCAGTGTTATCCAGTATTAAAGTTGAGATGTAGCACCAAACAAAAAGGCACCATGATGAATGTTTTCAAATACCAAACACGTGGTCTTTCCAACAAAAGTATGTATACATAAAACAACACACACTTCCAATGTAAGTTTAGCTTAAGCGATGATTGTTTTTGGACCGGTTTCTTGAATACTCCAGTTGGTGAACATCGTTCATTTTAAAACAATAAATGACACTGTGCTTCATTTCTCCATGTAGAACTTCTACGAGAAACCAGCGTTTGATCATCCGCTGAATCAGATGGGCGTGTGGCTGATGCTGGGAAATGAGGGAATGGACAAGGATCGGAACGGGAGTTTCTGTGCACCCACACCCTCTGCCATAGTGTTCGGCCGCTCCGATGGAGACCGGATGGCTGTGACTCGAGATCTCTCTCTTCGTCCTGGCTACACACTGCAGTTTAAGGTACGCTGTCAGACTCCTTCATTGCCCTATAGAGGAGAGCTGATGTAGTTTTATTTACGTAAGCTCAACCGCTGACATCACATCCACAGCAATCGAGAGGGTGTTCTTCTGTTCCAGGGGTGCCCAGTACTGCTCCTGGAGATCTACTGCCCTGCAGAGTTCAGCTCCAACCCCAATCAAACACACCTGAGTTGATCAAGGTTTCTGTATTACTTGAAAAGAAACAGACAGTAGATTTCCAGGAGCAGCATTGGACACCCCTGATACATGTTGGCATATGTACACCTGCTGAAGGATGTCTTTGTGTGAGACGCTGAACAAGTGCAAGGACCAAAGATCCTGACATTTTTTCTGCTCGAGGCAATGAGTAATCAGGACGTAATATTCTTCCTGTGGTTTGTTTACTTCTCAGTAATTGTGTGTTGTTCTGTCTTCTGCAGCTGAACATCGGCTGTGAGTCGGTCTTCAGTGCCTCAGCGCCCGTACTGCTTCAGTACTCTCACGACGCAGGCCGCGTGTGGACTCTTGTACAGGAGGCCTGTTACCCAGGATCCCCGGGGGCATGGAGCTGTGAGGGAAGTGGACGTGAACTCCGCGAGCCCACTGTTTACAACACAGGAGACTATGAGCGCTGGACCAGAATTACTGTTATTTTACCACGAATCGTAGCCAGCAGGTACCTGGACACTTGGATATCTCATGCAACATGTGCTGGAAATGGCTGAGATTCACTGGGGGACTCTAGTTGTGATAGTGTAAAGCCATCATTACACTATCATTGCAAAGATGTGGAAATATTTTCTGAAACCCCCCATTTCCAGACCTGGATAATACTCTAAACACACCAAACAGAAACATTTGAAACTTTTACATAACAATTATTTTATTTAGCGGACGCCTTTGTCCAAACGTTAGATTGTGAAAAAGGTGACAGTTAAGATGCAGTTAGTTAGTACACTTGTGTACACTAGTGGCAGAAATGTATCACACAACACATTTATATTGTTGATAGTTTTACCTGTTATTTGAGTTTTGTGGTGTTTATGTGAGTTTTAAAAGTGCATTTTAAAATGTTTGTAGAAAGAGAATCTTTTTAGAGACGCTGAATGAAATAAGGGAGGTGTCATGTAATTATAGGCACAGTTTTTGTTCCATTACAGAAAGCACAGGAACTCTAGAACTTCTGTACATCTTTGTGTTTCTCTCTGTTTTCAGTAAGATGCGCTTCCGTTGGTTTCAGGAGAGCAGTGTACACCGGGATGTCCCTGCATTCGCTCTAGATGGCGTCTACATCTCAGAGCCCTGTCCTAATCATTGCGGGGGTCATGGAGACTGTATCTCAGGGGTCTGTTTCTGTGATATGGGTTATACAGGTAACTGGACCTGTCTTCAGCTTTACACTATCATTGCAATAACAACAACAATAATAATAATAATGCATTTTATTTGCAATGCGCTTTTCTGAGACCCAAAGCCCTACAGGAAAAAATAAATAAAACGAGTCTTAGCCATCTTTTTAAAATGTTCCAAAGTATTTCATATAGTAAAAGGAAGTGTATTTCATAGCTTGGGGGCTTTGAATGAAAAAGCTTGTGCCCCCATGGTATTAAGTTTACATATAGGCTGGTGAAGTAGAAAAGTTTTAGCAGAGCAAAGACAGCGAGAGGAGTCAAAATCACACATATATGCTGGTGCTATCCGATGTAATGCTTTGCATGTTAAAACTAACATGTTTTAATCTATTCTTGATTGGGCTTTAATGGGAAGCCAATGTAACTTTGAGAGAACCAGTGTGATGTGTTCACAAGGAAAGGTACGAGTAAGCACACAAGCAGCAGCGATTCTGCGATAATTGATATACTGATTGACAATCCTATAACGATACATCACGATATCTGCCTGACTAGAAAAACAAAATGCCCATGAAAAGGTAAAATGCAACATTTGTCTCTTTATTCAAGTCCACAAAACGTTTTTCACATATTATCAGCATGAGTAACATTTCAAGTACATTTATACATTTTGGGGCGGTTTCCCGGACAGGGCTCAAGACGCGTCCTAGACTAAAATAAATGTTAGAGCTGTCCAAACTGAAAATAGCTTGCAGTGACATATTTTAAAATACATAAGTGCCCTTGTTTTGTCTCAAAATGCACACCAGTAAAGCTTTTTTGTAAGGCATGATTGTAAAAACTGCTTAAATGTTCTATTTTAACTAAGGCCTAGTCCTGTTTTAAGCTATTCGTTTTCTGGGAAACTGCCCCTTTATGCTTAAATTAAAAGCTTATCTTTGTAATCGGACACATTTAACTCATTAAAAATATTCTTACAAACCTGGTACATATTTAAACATATTTAAATAGTGTTTACCATCTTAAATAAAATAAACCTGAAAACATCTCAGTGCAGCAACTTGCACTAAACCTAAGCACATTAGCATTCATTCTGCACGTAGCATATATTATTTTATGAGCAATGTCCGCCATCTTAAACTCTTTCTCAGAGTAGTTAACATTTGTTTACATTCCCCTCATTTATGTGTTAAGCGCCACCCAGTGGAGACATGATGTAATAATGCTTGGAAATCTATTTAGAGCGTCTTGTTACATTAATTATTTAAAATATCAACGGAGGTGGACAACGATACATCGCCATATCAATATATCGTCCCACCCCTACTGTGAAGTGGAAATAACCACATTAACATCAACAATCAATCTAATATTATCAGCCTTACGAGTAACCGCTACCCTACCAGTAAACAACAGCTTTGTCTTGGAGCCATTCAATTTCAGATTATTTTTTGCATCCAATTACTTATCTCATCTCAACAATTATTCAGAGTAGCTGATGTGTTTCAGACATCAGGGCTAGGGGTGATATAAATTAGAGTATAATCTGCATAGCAGTCATACCCAAAGCCATACTTTCTGATAATCTGGCTAAGTGGAAACATATGTTTGCTCAGTCCCAACACTGAACCCTGAGGAACACATTGACAAACAGGCACAGTATCAGATTTGTGAGTCTAACAAACTGGGCTCGGAAGTTCACGGTTGACGCTATAAGTGGACAAATTGATGCAATACACTTCTTAATAACAATACAGGGAAGTAGATCTAGGACACTATTCGTTTAATTTAGTGACATGACTGTTCCAACAAGATGTCCATATTTTTTAGATCAGTAGTACAATTTAGCAGCAATTTTCTGCGAACATAGCTAGGGCGGCAAATGAGCTACAAAAAGCGTAATGATTGCATAGTACTGATGTTTGGACAACCATGATGATCCAACAAATTAAGTTCAGATAAATAGTACCTTAAAGGGATAGTTTACCCAAAAATGAAAATTCTGTGATCATTTACTCACTCTCAGGTTGTTTGAAATCCCATTTACTGCCATAGTAGGGGAAATAAATAATATGGGAGTCGCTGGAAGATGAGATCTGTTTGATTACTGACATCCTTCCAAATATCTTCCTTTGTGTTTATAAAGTTTTGGAACAAACTGAGGCTGAGTAAATGATGACAGAATTTTCATTTTTGGGTGAACTGTTCCTTTAACATGATGAAGTCTTCAGCTTCTATCGGCAGCTCCGCAATGATCTCCAATAAAATGGCGATAATCCAAACACTTGAGTGGCATGAGAATATCCAAGGCTGGTCAAATTAATCCCACACGGAAAATGATGAAGCAAAAACAGTAGAATCTGCTGTCCTGATTTCACATGTAGAAACAGTAGGAGCAAGCAGTGGAGCCAGTGGAGTTCGACAGCAAATGACATCAGCAGACATACAGTTCCGATCTTGAGCGGCAATCAGACCATTACGTATACTGTTAGGAATACAGATCCAGTTAGGGAAAACAGGGTTTGAGAAGCAGCAGCCACAACGCACCAGCCTCCTCCCCAAAAGCGGAACGTAAGAGTGCTGTTATCTGCGTCTGTTTGTCTAGACGTTTCTCAGTCGAATGTGTATCTGTTGTGTGTGTTCCAGTGGAGGCTGATCGGTCGAGTTGCGTCCCATCTTCACCAAGTCCCACTGAACTAATGGAGGACTTTGAGGGTAAACTTAGCCCGCTGTGGCAAAGCCTGAGTGGGGCACACATTGGGGATGGCTGTGGCACCATCAGTGAAGGCAAAGCCCTTTACTTCAACAGCCCTGGCAGACGCGAGGCCCATACCGTACCCCTGGATACCACCAACACCCGGTCAGGGTCACTCAGTCTTGAGAAAAGTGAAAGTGATATTCGTTTTGTTTTAATCTAGAGAGACAATCCTCACTAGTTTCTTATTTACTCTTGTACAGTTTGATTCAGTTCTACATTCGGATCGGAGGAAAGAACATGGGTCCAACCTGTACACGACCCCGCAACCGCAATGAAGGTGAAGCCAGTGGACAAAATCATTGTTGAATAATTTTACTGATAGATTATACTTTTTTTAATGGAACTAATATGTTTATATATTCTTTCATCTTAATATTACACTTCAATAATTCACTTACAGGCAGGACTTTTTTGGGTTTTAGCTGGTTTAAGATGAAAGTGGTTGGTTTAAGTTTGTCCACACAACCTGGCTGGTCAAGCTGCATGGTGTTTAGCTGGTTTTAGTTGGTAGGTTCCAGCCTGACCAGGTAAATCCAGCTTGACCAGCTAAAAAAATGGCCAAACCAGCTGTTTTTAGCTGTTTCTGTAGGGTTATGAGGGTGCATGTAAACAGAGTCATCATTAGGTTCTTTGTTGTAAGTAATGCATGGTCCAAGCAGTACAACAAATCTACAACAGCGACGTTTGACATCACTACAAGTTACAAGTTTTACAGGAACTAAAAGTCAATGCAGCCCATCATATCACAACTAGAAAAACACTGTTGTCACAGTTGTATTTTTATGTTGTGAAATCACTCTTCAAATCTATGTGTAAAGCGCTGCAGTACAACAGCAGGAATGAACTGTTCTTCTTGTCCTGATTTCCAAGCAGGATTATGAGTTCAGAATTAATTCACATTCATGAAGCTTTGGATATTCTATTTTATATCCGCTCAAAGTGTACTGTGTTTGACAGGTGTGATTGTCCAGTTTTCAACAAACAACGGTGTCCAGTGGCAGCTCTTACGAGAGTTGGATTTTGGGTCATTTCTGGAACCTCAGGTGGTGACCATTGAGCTCCCCCCTGCAGCAAAGACACAACACACTGTGTTCCGCTGGTGGCAACCTCAACAGGGTGAGCGCATTACATAATACACCATGGGGTTACATTACTGCATGTGCATTTTGATCATTTGGAAGAGCACCGTTTATAATTCTAATGAACTTTTGTTCAAATATTTTGTTCAGGTAAACACTCAGCCCAGTGGGGTCTGGATAATATTCTCATTGGAATGAATGACAGCGCTAGAAGTGGATTCCATGACACGTTTGATGGCACATCTCCATTAAGACACAACTGGTATCGAGTTGTGGGTGCAGAGATCACAGCAGACTGTCTGACTGGAGACTCCGTGTTAAACTTTAACTCTGAGATCATGAACAGTGAGTGACCCCGCACGCAGAACACGCTCATCACCTGCACTTGTGTTTGCTTGTGTGTTTCAACAGGACATGTATGTAAATAGGGTTAGTTCATCAGAGTGCGTGAATTGAAGTCTTTTTATTGATTTAGCTCAGCCAGTTTTACTCCTATACAATAATACATTTTATTAAATAGTAAATATTTAGTTTAAACATAGAGTTACACTTCAGCAAAGTATAATGGTGCAACGCAAAAAATGTTTAGTAGTGTGTAAGTAAGTAACTTGCGTAACACAGCTGGAGCAACCGGCCCCAGGACACAAGAGATCATGTGAGTTTTGGTCACACATCTAGATATTTGGTCTCTGGAAAGAGGTCTGGTTAGTGATATGTACAGTGACGTGAGATGGTGCAGAATGTCCTCTGGAACACGCAGATGAAGTAAAGGTTTTCTCTCCTGAGCTTCACCTTATTAAATATTTCTGTTAATGCCTTTCTGCAGAGAAGATTGAAGAAGTAGATCTATAAAAGCAGCATAAAACCAGAGTAGAACCAGGAATAAAGGCTGGGGAATGAGGGTGTTCGGGGACAGCCTCTGCCACCATGGTACAAGGGAGACTCACTGAGACCACCGGAGATGTAGCCCTTTTCCCTTTTGTCCCACAAAATACAATAACTAGTATTTTGTGTCACAGTATTTTGTCTTTTCTTCAGTACTAGTACATTGCCTAAAAGCCTAGTATTTATTACATGACCTTGCAATTATTGTTTGATAATCTCACTGAAATGCTCTCTCCTTCACTAGAGAGGCCACGTTACGCTGAGAGCTGGGATTTTGAGGTGTCTGGCTCTTCCTTCCTCCAGTTTGATCTGAGCATGGGTTGCAGTAAGGCTGCGTCTCCAGCCCACGGGGTACGCTTGGAGTTCTCCACAGACTGTGGCCGTCACTGGACTCTCATCACGGCGGAGTGTGTGCCTCCGGCCATCGGCTGCTCTGGATACACACAGAGATCTGTGTATAGCGCCCCTCAGTATCTGCAGTGGAGGAGGGTCACCGTCTATCTTCCAAGTGCTGCCATGTATGATTGCATTTTAACTTTTCCCTTACGCCCTTACACAAAGTACTGTTGCGGTATCATGTTCAACATCCCAACCTTCTGTTTAAATCTGTAGCTCACCTAGAACAAGGTTTCGCTGGATTCAGCCCCTGTTTGCCCCAGGAGCAGATGGTTGGGCTCTAGACAATGTGCTGCTTACCCCTGGCTGTCCCTGGATGTGTTCAGGACACGGGATGTGTGACAACGGACGCTGCATGTGAGTGTCTACGCCAGCAACATTAGGCTTCACACATTGATCATGTGAGACGATTGGTCTGTTCTGAACCTCTCTCATTTTCTCTCTCGTTCAGCTGTGACAAGGGTTATGGCGGTGCTCATTGTGTGCCTTTAGTTCCTCTGCCGTCTGTTCTGAAGGAAGATTTCAATGAGAACCTAAAGCCAGAGACCTGGCCGGAGGTGTACGGGGCAGAGAGGGGCACGTTGAGTGGAGAACCCCTGAAATCAGGAACGGCGCTCATCTTTAAAGGGGTGAGTATCCCAGAAAGACCAGCAGTGTTATAAAGATGGAGAATTATCAAGCCATTTTGTAAGATGGTTTTATCTTTACTTTGATTCTTTTGAGTATGTGACATGTTTTCTGGCAGGAGGGACTGCGTATGCTGGTTTCAACAGATTCAGATTGCACGAACACAATGTACATCCAATTTTCATTCAAGTTCATAACAAAAGGTCAGTCTTGTTTCAAGCCTGTTTTTTGTTTGTTTTGTTGTATAAATGAATGCATGACTGTAGTGGATTGTTCTCGTTTTGTGTGCAGGAGTACCCGAGCGCTCTCACTCGGTGTTGCTGCAGTATTCAGTGAATGGAGGAATCAGCTGGCTGCTCATAGACGAGTTTTATTTCCCCACATCCACTGACACAATGTTTATTCACATGGCTTTACCCCACAGTGCACAGACAAATGCTACACGCTTTAGATTGTGGCAGCCTTACAACAGTGGTAAGACACAGTTTTGTGCATGCACAACCATACTGTTTTCAGTACTTTAGCTTTAGTCTGTGAACCTGGAAATGTGCCTGAAGGTGAATATGTCATTTGTAAAAGCACGGACAATGGCTTCAAAACAAATGATCTGCATTTACATGGATCCGGGAAAACACATAAAAGTGATGTATTATGCACTCCAGGCCAGTGGATGGTGCTGTTGCGCTTTAAAGAAACACTACGTGCTTACGCACATCCGCATACACTGTTTTAATGTAAAACGCGCTTTAAGTACAGGTATGTGTGTTTATAGAAGTGTGTATATAAATCCTATGTCTCCACTGGTTGTAGTGGTGCAGTAAATCTACTTTTTGCTGGAGAAATGATCATACGTATGTCACGCGGCACTAACATGCAGCATGGAGGCCGCCATTATTGTTGGGGGAATACTCGCACATGCCTACAGACTGAACACGTAATACGCCTTCAGAGTTTACAAAGAAACGACAATGCCGTCGTTTTAAAAAACTTGCACTTTGAAACCCGTTTTCAAAAGTTCGCATTTTCAGTCCCCCAAAATGCTGTTTTCGTGTAAAGCCAAAACGCATAAAAAGTTTTTTGTTTTTACACATTTACATGTATTCATTTGGCAGACGCTTTATCCAAAGCGACTTACAAGTAGGAGCGCATATAATCATTTTGTCAACACGTTAAACAGTAACGTTATCGTTAGTTTAGTTAAAATGGTCTCGTGTAAACGGCCTCTAAAAAAGATTCTTGCAAAATAATTACCCAGCAAATGACTATGTTTACATTGGCATACAAACATACAACTGAACACTGTTAGACTTGAATATGTATATGTTTACACACCTTTAGCATATGCTTTTATCCAAAGGGACTTTCAACAACCAAGAACGGCAAAGCCACTCATGTAAATAAAATCAGAAGTACTGCGGACAAACTTCATATAGAGATAAAAGAGGCTTTTTTAAACGCATGAAGTTTATTTAACTATGCTTAATCCAACCTAATCAGCGCGAAGGTGTTACAAATGTCCGTCCTTTGACAGTTGTGCAGAATCCCTCCTCCACCCCATTGCCTCACTATCTGCTGGTACCCGTCACAGTTAAGGGGAGGTTCTTGGTCAGAGCCCTGTCCTCAGACACCACGTCGAATATGCTGTTCTTATCATATCTGATTACATGGTAATGCTAAGACGTGAAATGTAATGTGTTCGTTTGACAGACTCCAGCCATGTGATCTTCTCAAGAGAAAAATCCTAACCATAAAGGCTTTTTTCAATTCCACAGGTAAAAAGGAAGAAGTGTGGGTGATTGATGACCTCATCATAGATGGAAACGCTGCCAATAATCCACCAGTGATATCAGAGAGTTTTGAGGGTGGACCTCAGGAGGGAAACTGGCTGTTTTATCCTGGTGGCAACACTGGGTTCTTCTGCCCGTACCAGAGGGGAGGACTGTGAGTATCTCCTTCACACCGTCATTACAGCTGACGTATGCAGCTCAAAGCTAGCTCAAAGGCCTGGACACACAGAGCAACCTCAGCCCAGCTCGTGTCCCAACAATGACATTATGCAGAGGAAAGCTGTAGCGGTCAGTGCATCTCTGTAGTTTGGTTTTATAAATGCTCAACATTATTCTCTCTTCCTGTGCCTGCAGGGAAGATGACTCGGCCATGGTGTTTATGTCCAGTGAATTGGGTGAACACTCGATTACCACCAGAGATATCGATGTAAACGAGAACACTGTCATTCAGTTTGAGGTAAGTGCACGAGACACTTTTCCATCATTTTAAAGTCAAAATCATGATTCAATAATTCGTTCTCCTTGCATCAGAATGTGATTCATTCAGTTTGTTTGCAGATTAATGTGGGCTGCACAACAGACAGCTCATCCTTAAATCCTGTTCACCTGGAGTTTTCACGAGACTTTGGAGCCACGTGGCATCTGTTAGTTCCTCTGTGTGCCGGAGGACCCAGACTTAGCTCTCTTTGTTCCACTGAGCTCCACCCTGCCAGCATCTACTATCCTGGCACCACCCAGGGCTGGAGAAGAGAGGTTATCCACTTTGGCAAGCTGCGGTTGTGTGGGTGAGTGCAAGAGCCCAAAAAACATCCGTTTTGTCTAGTAGTTTTACAGCTGTTTCTGACAGTGTGTCAATGCGTTTCATAGCTCTGTGAGGTTCCGCTGGTACCAGGGATTTTATTCCGGCGGCATGAGCCCACCCACCTGGGCGCTGGACGGTGTTTACATCGGCCCTCAGTGCCAGAACATGTGTAACGGGCACGGTGCGTGTGTTCAGGGCACTCACTGTAACTGTGATCCGGGTTACTCTGGACCCGACTGCTCTGTCCCTGACATGCCAAATCCAGATTTCCTGAAGGAGGATTTTGAAGGTAATGATATATGGAAACGGATACATGTGTTTCAAGCATAATGCTGGTCAAGTCTGCTCATTAGCAGAAGTACAGTTTTTGTTTTAGTGAAATGTACTTGTAATGCCACCTGTCGCTGATGGCAAGTAGCATGTCATTATGGAGAACTGCGTTTGATGTTTCTTGTCCCAAGTATGTTGTGAAACTTTTGAGGATAACACTACTTATTGTACATGCTGTACCTCTAAACTGCCGGATGCAAATTTACCTACTGAAACACAGTTTAGCTTACAAATAAAGCAATACAACTTTATTTGCAATATTTCAGTATTGAAGTATCGGTGTTTAAATGTTATTTGGGGCACTTGACATGTTTAAAATACAGTGTCTTGAGACAAATGTGAGACAATGTAATTCCTACCAAATGTGGCCAGCATTATGCCAGGAAACTGAAGACGCTAAACTGCGAACAGATAAAAAAAATCTCTAATAGTGTTGCCACAGAAAGAGACTAAAATAAGTTATTTTTTACCCTATTAAAAAAAAAACATTTGCTGGTTAGGTATGTTTCGAAACAAGGTAGCTGGTTTAAGATGGTCATGTGCTGGTCCTTAGCTGGTTTGAGCTGGTTTAAGCTGGTCCCAGCTCATTTAAGCATTAAGCTCAGGACAAACTAATAACCAGCTAAGGGCCAGCTTAAACCAGCTACGTTGCTTCAAAACATACCTCACCAGCATATGCTGTTTTTTTCAACAGGGTCATGTGGTCTGATCACATGGATAAAGTGAAAACAACATAGTGTTTGGGCGCATCATTGATGTTTGCAGCTATGTTTAACTTCTAATGTTGATTTTTCTAGAGCTAGAGGTACCGCCTCTTTCCGTTTCAGATCCACATTGTTAGCCATTAGCCTTGTGTCACTTGCGTTTGCTTGAAACACATTCTCCTCGTCAATCAACAGGGTTGTAACCTATTTTAAAGGTGCTGATGTCTGCATGTTTGCTTTCTGTAGCTTTTCATGTGTAGCATTTCTGTGTCCCATGTAGGTGGTGTTTTGGAATCGGAGCATTTCAAGTTGATGAGTGGAGGAAAACCTTCCAGAAAGTGTGGCATCACCACCAGCGGCAATCATCTGTTCTTCAGCGAGGATGGTCTGCGTATGCTTGAGACTTTAGATCTGGACTTGTCTAATGCCAGGTATTCCACACACAAACATACAGAAATATACAGGATGAATTCAAGCATGTACACGAATACCCTTCTGTAAACCTTCATGTGTCACTGAACAGGTTTATTCAGTTTTTTCTGAGACTGGGCTGTGGAAAAGCCTCTCCTGATCCGCGCTCTCAGCCCGTGCTCCTGCAGTTTTCCGTGGATGGAGGGCTGAGCTGGACTCTTGTTCAGGAATTCCTGTACAGCAACAGCAGTAACCAGGCTCACCTGGTGGCCCTCGAGATCCCACTCAAAGGCCGTACTTCAGCGACACGCCTACACTGGTGGCAGCCATCTGAGAATGGCCATTTCCACAGTCCCTGGGTCATAGATAAAGTAAACAGCTGCTACACCAAGACATGCGTGACATTCATATTGATTAATATGCTAATACTAAGTGTAGTTACTGATTAAACTTTATTTTGTTAGACCACTTTAGACATTACACTAGTCTCACTAGAGTATTAGGTTAATGTTAGGGTTAGGATGAGGAAAATAAGTTGATATGTAGCTACTTATAGGCAGTAAAATGCTTTTTGAGAGATTATTATAGTAAAGGGTTAGCAGATATTAAAGAGTCACTCTACTAATATAGACAGGTCTTTTTAATAAAAAAAGTTACAAATAATTTGTAAAATATCTAAAGTGAACTATCAAAATAAAGTGTGAACTAGTTGCTTAATGTTTCTATAGTACCTGACCTAATTGAACTGAATTACTGCTGCTACCCTGGATCTCTGTTTTCTTTTTTTCATTCCCAATCCTACTTTGGAGAGAGATCGTTTTGGATCTGAGTACTGTCCACAGAGCTGACTGACAACCAAACTTCTTACTGTGGCATGTTTGAGAGTTCATGGAATGCTGCTTTCAGCATGAATGGCCCTCACTTTCAGCATGCCTCAATAATACACTGATCAGTCACAACATTAAAACCACCTTCCTAATATTCTTTTTTCTAGTGCTGCTAAAGGAGCTCTGATGGGTCTAGGCTTGGACTTCACAAAACCTTTTAAAACAAAAGAGAGGTTCCTGCGCTGTGAGACACTAAGACATTAGCAGCAGATCTGCTGCGGCAATACCCTGAACTCTGTCTCTTGCCAACCATATTTGCAGTGATCAAGTTTATATAAACTGCGAACATGATTTGTCAGACCCAATAACTGCTTATGTTGCTCCATGGTCCAGTTCTGACGCTTGCGTGCAAAAATACTTCCTTATTTGCGTAACCATATACATGGCATTCTAACCTGTGCTCAGCATGTACATTTCATGTCCATGCTAATAAATGCTGGTTTAAATCATCACTGAACTGTTATCATGGGCAGTATTCCTTTTTTTAGTAACCTGAGCTGCAGTAGCTTATCGGTGTGATCAGACACAGATCTGTGTGAACTTGGGTGCGGCAATGCCGGTTCACCGGTTGTCATTCCTGCATACCCGGAACACCCCACAGGACTAGTCATCTGGCTCAGTTACAAAATGACCTGATGCTGAACTGGTGTCAGTGCTTTTCACTTCATTTGTCTGTGCTTTTAATGCTGTGGCAGTTCAGTGTATTATGCATTTTATTGGCCTTATTAAAGATCCTTATTATATCACAGAAAACTAGTTTTAGTAAAAGAAGTTCAGGAAATTGTTGTGAACAGTTCTCAAAGCACAGCTTATACACTCAATAAAGGTGCTTGTCAATACTGGAATGTGTTTTAACTCTATGTGACTAACATCTGTTTGTGTGTGCAGTTGGTGGTGGGTGGCAGTGCCAGTGGTTGGGGGCCATTAGAGGACGACTTCTCTTTCACAAACGAACGCTCTTGGTTGCTGCACCCCGGTGGCACTCGAATGCCAGTGTGTGGCTCTGACGGTGAAGCTTTTGCCTTCATCGAGAAGTCAAACACGCGCTACGGTGTCACCACGGACATCAGTTTGGGCCCGGATGCCTTCATCCAGTTTGATTTTTCAGCTTCTTGCTCCGTCACATCTTCCTGCTACAGTACGCCTACCAAAAATACTTCCCTTAAGCTCTCGTGGAGCGTTTTCCTTGAACGGGTCAGAAGTGTGTTTCTCTGATTGTTTTGTGTGTTTGTGTGTGTTCAGCGGTGGAACTGGAGTACTCGTTGGATCTGGGTCTCACGTGGCTGCCACTGGTGAGGGAATGTTTACCCACGAGTCCTGACTGCACCTCATACACACTGCAGAGACTGCTGGTGTCCGATACTTACAACAAGTGGGGAAGAGTTACTTTACCCATCCCACCCCATGCTAGGTAGGCACACATGCACAGACCCCTGAACTAGTTGAAGTGAACATTTTTTAAAACGTTTTTTATCGTAACACACACTTAGGTCCACAGCCACAAGGTTCCGCTGGTTCCAGCCGGCACCGTTTGATAAGCAGCAGACGTGGGCTCTGGATAACCTGTACATCGGCGAAGGTTGTCCTGAAATGTGTTCTGGACGTGGGTTCTGTAGACAGAGCACCTGTGTGTAAGTCGCTCGCAGAATGTAATTAAGCTGAATGTCTTCCCAGGTTATCACGACTCTTCTCTCTTAGATGTGATCCCGAGTGGGGTGGTGAGATCTGCGACGAGCCTCTGGTCTCTCTGCCCACGCAGCTGAAGGACAGTTTCAGTCGAGCTCCAGCGCTCAATCACTGGCACCTGTTGACCGGCGCCAAGATCAGCACTGTGTGTGGAGCTGTGGCCTCTGGATCAGCCCTGCACTTCAGCGGGGTAAAACAACAATCTCTCATCCCAGTTACATACTAAGTGCTTTAAAAAGTTCACAGTTGTGTCCCTTACCAACTTTTTGCCAGTTATCTGTAATCTCATAAAAAAGTGTTTAATAAAAACAAAGAGTTCTAAAGAAGCTTCCAGAGTTAATACGGAGGAGCTCCGTTGGGAAACGGCTTCTTTCAGGAAGATTCAGTCCCCGTACTCCAGTGGCCCTGCTCATGTTTTATGAATACTGATCTCCATCCATTTTTCATTCTTTCTTTATGACTTTCTGGCCCCTGCTGCACCACACAATTTTAGCTTCATCAGAGCATGAAACCTTGCTTCAGTTGCGTTTCTTACATGCCTCCCGGCAAACTCCGCGTCATATGACTTCTGTCAGCAGTCCGTCTGTCTGTTCCCTTATGTTATGGTAAAGTAACAGTGAATGTCTGCTTTGATGTCTGACAGAGCTGCTCACGTCAGCTGGTCACGGTGGATCTGAATCTGACCAGTGCTGAATTCATTCAGTTCTACTTCATGTACGGCTGCATGATCGCGCCCAGCGGTCGTAATCAGGGTGTTCTCCTGGAGTTCAGCATGAACGCTGGGATCAGCTGGAACCTGCTCACCGAGATCTTCTATGACCAGTACCGCAAGCCTGAGTAGGTCTCCCTCCCAGCAGTGTTCACGTTTTCCTGCTGATTTTGATTCCTCATATCTCATATAACCATGTGATAACTATGCACCTGAATGTAATTCTGTATGACATATCAAGTAAAACTAATCTACAGCCTAAAGAGGGAGATTCAATGTAAATCATATGCCTTTACAAGAGTTATTCAGGTCAGGTAAACAGAACCTAGGTGGTTTGATTCCTCAAGAAGCTTAACCCATGACATAATTCGCTTAATGACTTACGCATTGCCAAGTGTGTCAATCAGGAACGAGCAAGAACTGAGAAAAGCTGTCAAACATATGTCATACAATTGTGGGTTTTTTTGTAGGTTTGTAAATGTTCTGCTGCCCCCAGCGACCCGGGCACTAGGCGTTCGGATCCGCTGGTGGCAACCTCAGCATGATGGGGCTGATCGCAGCGACTGGGCTCTGGATAATGTGCTGATCTCTGGGTCAGATTCTCACGCTCAGATCTCAGACACTTTTAGTGGTGTGGCGTTGCCCAATCATGAGAGAGCGCCCGCAGACGGCACTCATGCCCGCCACAGCAGCTCATTCACCCACCACGACGACACTGTCGGTACGACATCACACTCTTCTGACCTTGCTTTCATTGGGTAAAGGAGCATGATTCTGAATCTAGAGAATGGTGTCTAGAGTTTTTGGTAGGGATGTATACAGTATATATCTGTCTGTGAATGACATGAGCATGTGAGAAAAGTGCATTCGCCAATTTAAACCCAGTTTAGTAAATCCAGTAAAAGTGGTTCATTGTCTGACGTTTGTGTGTCTGTCAGTGAGTGATCACTGGCTGTTCTCTGAGGATTGCTCTGTCAAGCGTTTCTGTAACTCTCCGGACGGGGTAATGGTGTGCGGCGGCACTGATGGACAGGAAGTTGATGCTGTCACACATGACATAGTGCCTGCCAAAGGCTGGGTCATGCAGTTTAAGGTAAATTCTTGACTATTGTGTGCATGCTCTTTATTGTTTGTTGATTTGTCAGTGCATTCGGATGTTTTGCCGGGTTTTTCTTTAGATAGCAGTTGGCTGCAGTGTACCGGAGAAGCCTGCGGAGAGACAGGTTCATGTACAGTACTCCGTGAACTTCGGTGTGACCTGGAAGTACCTGGTCCCTCAGTGTTTACCTGCAGACCCGCGCTGTGCCGGACAAGTGTCACAGCCGTCTATGTTTTTCCCCGCGGATGGCTGGAAGCGAGCGGTCTACACTCTACCGGACAGTCTTGCAGACACGTGAGTATATATCGCACTCGTTTGTCAGGTTCTGTCCAGAGGGAACATTAAACAATGCAAACTGTAACTTTGTTATCGAAAGGGAATAACTACTCCAGTCCAAATAGGCAGGTGGGTGCAGAGATGGGCAGAGGTGAGGTGTCAGGCCAACAGTCACATGTAGGCTGTTCAAAGTCGAGGTGGGTATCCAAGCAAAGATCAGCTAGCAGAAAGCTGCATAGTTTCCTGATGCAAGCTGTATTTGAAGAAAAGGGACAATCCTTTCAATTTGGCTTTATCATAGACCTCTTTAGTGTAGCCGTCACACCTTTAGCTGGAGGCAATGCAAAGGGTTAGCTGGAGTTGGCCAATACACACCTGAAAATTTAACACATTCGCCACATTCAATGACAACAGCTGTAATTAAACACAATAAAAAGAGTGGACTGGACATAAACGATCAACTAAAATACTTGTGTTTGCAGCGCACACTTTATATTTTCTAAGGTTAAATAAACCATTGTCTTTTGTCTGTATTGATTTTTTTGGGGTAAGTGTCTAAAAACTTGCTTATGTGTACCGTTGAAATCGAGGAACATGTTAAGTTATTTTTACGTGACGTGAACTTTTTTAGTGCACATATAAGCTAACTTTAATGTTAATGTTTAATGGTTCAACTAGCAGTTAGCTTATGACCAGACACTAAATATAAAAGAAACTGTTTGTCGTCCCTTTTTCTACAGTTTCCATAAGTGCATTAGTAGAAAGAGAGAGGGAACAGTGAGAAGGCTCATGTTGTGTTGTGTGTGATCAAGCAGTGCTAATGTTTGCCACTGTTAGGAAATATAGGCATCTAAAGATTTATATTCTTTCGCAGATTCTCTTTACTATACAGTCTGGTTCTTTCCATTAAAATTAGCTTTTTCAACAACAATCGTGGTCCTGTAATGACCATACGTATTCAAATTAAGTCAAAATTTCTTCAGTCA
This sequence comes from Triplophysa rosa, assembly GCF_024868665.1. Lineage (NCBI taxonomy): Eukaryota > Metazoa > Chordata > Actinopteri > Cypriniformes > Nemacheilidae > Triplophysa > Triplophysa rosa. Next base: position 639,198 of record NC_079901.1, read on the forward strand.
TTGTCAAAAAAACAAGTTAAAGGGGTCATATTGCGTGAATACGTGTTTTTCCATGTCTTTGGTGTGTTATAAGTTGCCCATGCATGTATTAGAAACGTAAAATTGCAGAAATGAAAGTGTGGGAACAAACGATGCATTCTATCTAAAGCAAATGCTCACCCAGACCTGCCTGAAACGCCTCGTGTAGCCACACCCCCACAAATCTACATCAGTTGGTGGTCTGATTCGACTAAGACCGCCCAAATGTATACGCAAGTAAGGTGGGCGTACCTGTCAGCACAATTGAAGAGGAACCTGGTGTTCCATATGGTAAGAGGCGTTACTACGCCAATCACTACGCACTGGTTAACTGGCCAATCATAGCACACCTCGCTTTTCAGAGCCATGAGCTTTGTAAAAGATCTGCGCATTTCAGAGAGGCGGGGCAAAGAGGAGATACCAACATGCACGGTGTGTGGAAAATACAACGTTTTTCATCCTTAAATCGTGTATACGCATTGCGTTACAGCTAAAACAAACCATAATATTGCTTTTAGCCCTGTCCCTTTAACACAACATGTTAGCTAGCGTTAGTAAAGCGGTCAGGGGAATCGTTCTGCCTCCACCTAAGCTCTGCCCACAAACACGCATCACAATGATTACTAACAGAAAAAAGGTCTATAATACACAGCAACATAGTCTTGACATCATTAACAAACGCAGCATTTTAAGCACTGACTTGTGTGCATATGCGTGGTTATTTCAGGCTGTTTAAAGAGTCTCGATTAACAAAATGACTCTGTTTTCTTTGTATGTTGGTGAATTGGGTGAATGATGGATCTTTTCGGTGTTGTCCACAGTACGGTTCGGTTCCGCTTTTATCAGAAGCATGCAGATGTGCATTGGGCAGTGGAGAATTTTTACATTGGTCCTGCTTGTGAAAACCACTGTGGAGGTCATGGAGACTGTCTGGACCAACAGTGCCTGTGTGACCCAGGGTTCACTGGACCCAACTGCTACGCCAGCACCACGCTCAAGGTAAAACAGAACACGGTGTTGAGCACAGTCAAAGTACAAACGTACGCACGGCTAACATCATTCTGTCACTGTGTACCCAGCAGGCATCACTGAAGGAACGCTTTGACTGGGACGGGGTCCGTGGAGCGCAGTGGCAGCTGTTGGAGGGTGGTTACCCCTGCACTGACTGCGGCGTGCTGGTGGAGGGAACAGCATTGTATTTTAATGGGGCGGATGCCAGACAGGCAGTCACTAAAGATCTGGATTTGCGTGGGGCAAAGTAACTACTTTCTTTCATGTCAGCATGACTTTTTAGGTTTAGGGTTTGTGACACGACAATTTGGATGCTGAAAAATACATACATTTGTTCTGTTTTTTTTTCTTTTGTTCATTTTCTATTTTTGATTTATAAATAGAGATTTGTGCATGTAAGGAAAACATACATGGATATGATAGATGCTTTAATGGGTGTAATATGTAACCCTGGACCACAACACCAGTCGTAAGTAGCACGGGAACTTTTGAAGAGTTTGGTTCAAAAATGAGATGACTGTTGATCTTGATCAGTTGTTATGTTTAGTTATTGTTGGAGCTAAACTCTGCAGAGCTGTGGCCCTCCGAGAGTTTGATCAAGTTCAACAACTCTATACAGTATTTTTGTCATTATGAATGTTTCAGATTTGTAGAGTACTGGGCCAGAATTGGCAGTGAGGAGAATATTACACTGTGCCATCGTCCAACCTGTCGCAAGGAGGGTGTGTTACTGGATTATTCTATTGATGGAGGTATACACAAACTCTTCCACATCTACTGTAACAAACAAAGTGCATTTAAGCCCCTGCCCAACGGCAGTGAAATTGCTACCGTGCAACCAATAATCGCCATAGCTTGAGTCTTGCCTATAACCCTACTTTAAACTGCAACACAAGAATGACAGAATAACATGCATTTGATCCCTTTTCTATAAGCAATGTCCCTTTTCAGCAACGGTGTGCGCTCACTGAGAAAGGCTGACGTTCTAGTATGTTTTTTTGCTGTTCTCTCTGGCCAGGTGTGTCTTGGACATTGCTCCATGAGATGGACTATTTGAAATACGTATCGGTGAGAAGAGATTACATCATGTTGCCCGAGAGAGCTCTGACCAACGCTACACGTCTGCGTTGGTGGCAGCCGTTCTCGCTGTGGTCAGGTCTGGTCAGGCCGAGCGTGGAGCGTGCTCAGTGGGCTTTAGACAACATCCTGGTGGGAGGATCTGACATCAACCCCAGCACTCTACTGGACACGTTTGATGATGGTGAGCTGACATATATTATTCACTGTACAAAGCAACCGCTCGCTCACTTCCGGAGTTCAGATAATTTTCTCTTTCTTCCAGAGGGCGTCTCTCACGAAGAGAGCTGGAGCTTCTATCCCAACGCTGTCCGCACAGCCGGGTTCTGTGGAAACCCCTCTTTCCACTTGTACTGGCCCAACAAGAATCTAGACGGGTCCCACAATATCCTGGCAACCCGGGAGCTTATTGTTCAGCCTGGGTACATCCTACAGTTCAAGGTCAGTACTCTCTGGGCCTGGTTTTCTGTCCACATGCGCACATGTTCTATGTGCATATTATTATATGTGCATTTTATTCCTACATGTATATAACACTACCTCTACTTACAACATTATCCATTTGCACAAGTGTACATACGATCTGTTAATATGTATATTCTACTATATACTACCCTGTACAATGTCTCTTATATGTTATTATCCCCCATTTTCTGTACAATAGTCTTTTATTTATTTTGGAATCTTTTAGACTGCAAATCTTATTATATTGTATTGTCATTGTGTTGAATGTCTGTACTAGAAGCTTCCAACACCAAAGAAAATTCCTTGTGTGTGCAAGCACACTTGGCAATAAAGCTATTCTGATTCTGATGTTCTTGTAATGTAATTCTGCTCTTCGTTCTCTTTAGATCGTGGTTGGCTGCGAGGCCGACATATGTGACGACCATCATTCTGTGCTTTTACAGTACAGGAAGGATGCCAGGTGATTATGGATGTGAGAGAGAAAGAGAGAGTACACATGAGAAGGGAATAGGTCGGTAATGTGTTGTATTTGGTGAAATCTTTGGCACCTCAGGTCAGATGTGTGGCAGTTGGTCCAGTCTGCCTGTCTCCCTTCTTCCGTTAGCAACGTGGGCTGCTCACCATTCCAGTTTCACGAGTCTACCATTTACAGTCCCGTCAACTGTTCGGCATGGACCAGAGTTACCATTCAACTGCCCGACCATGTTTCTTCTGGGTACGGCATTATAAAGCGACCGTACGACTTTAAGGAGCCACTGAGCATGTCAGTGAATGGCTAAATCTCTTGTTTGTCTTCAGCGCCACGCAATTTCGCTGGATTCAGCAGGAGGCCGCTGGTGAGCGCTACAGCTGGGGTGTGGACCACGTGTATATCGGGGAAGCGTGTCCGGGTCTGTGCGGCGGTCACGGGTACTGCACCAGTGGACCCGTCTGCATCTGTGACGAAGGATATCACGGTGGGCATGCACTTTAACCTTGGTAACATCTGTGGCGGTGTGAAACTCGCAGCGCAGCAGAACGAACGAGAACAGCTTTTGTCTTTCTCAGGTGAAGACTGCTCTTCGTCCAGCAGCGAGCTGCCCAGCACTATAAAGGATAACTTTGAGTCCGGTGCGGTGTCCCAGGAGATCTGGAGTTTGATTCAGGGTGGTGGGGTGGGCAGCGGCTGTGGTCAGCTCTCTCCTCATGCTCACGGAGACTCGCTGTACTTCAACGGCTGCAAGATGAGACAAGCCATCACCAGGCTTCTGGATCTGACCCGTGCCAGGTAGCGTCCGTGGGATCTCTTGGTTTTTACTACATTGAGATGGTTTGGTTCATGCCGTGACTATCTATCCTGGGCACTTGTTTCTCTCCTCCAGTAAGATCATGTTCGTGCTGCAGATAGGCAGTGTATCTCAAACAGACAGCTGTAATGCTGCTCTGGATCAGGCCGATGCGGTGGACCGGGCCATCCTTCTCCAGTACAGTGTCAATAACGGCGTTAGCTGGCATGTCATAGCACAGCATCAGCCGAAAGACTTCATTAAGGCCCAGAGAGTGTCCTACAACATCCCACTGTAAGTCCCCAAGCATTTGTTTTACGCACACCACATATTCTATTCAAGATCAAACATACAGTATAGCTAGAATGCACTGTAAATTGCTCCGGATAAAAGCGTAGCCTATCTGTACTATCCTGTGTCTGTAGCAGGACCTCAGACAATATCCATTTTGTTAAAACACAATATGGAAGAGTCTTACATAAAAAAACTCCAAAACCACTAGCACATATTGTTGTTTTCTTCACATTATTCCAAATGTGTACAAGAATGTTTGAATCTAGAGAAATGTGTCGCCTCTTGATGGTGTCATGTCTGCGTTATCCGTGGTTTCTGCTTTTACTGTTGCAGAAATCACAGGTGTGTTTGACTGAGTGAACAGATCGGCATATCACATCAAAAGAGCGATTTGAAAGTAGTACTGTCTTGTGATGTCAGCCGCTGACAGTCATGAAAAATATTGAAGTAGCAGTGGTTAAATTGGGTCTCAACATTAACATAGGGATGTACCGAAGTTCGGCCCAAAAACCTCCCGTGAAACGCAACAGATACTCATAACATATAGATGTGAATGCGGATAAGAAGATCTGTTTTGATGTGGTCATGTCATCACTGCAGCGCATATCAAGCTTGTCTAGAAGCATTTGAGTAATTGTGTTGTGTAAACTTGCGGACTAGCCGAGTTTTTAACTAGTATATAACAATTCTAGAACTTTAGATTATTTTGATAATTGTTCAAATACATGTTACATTTAATTCTGTTGCAAAGAACTAAATGAAGAATAATATATATTAAGTTAAGTAATGTTTTCTGCCTAGTGCATCCTGAATTACTACTTTCAGCCCAGAATCGGGCATGTTTTGATACGAATAATTCATCTTTAGTAATAAACGCCAATACTATTTAATACTTCTGCCAATAGTAATTAATATACCAAAAAGCCATGCTTACTACAAGTTTACAACAAAAAAACATGGTAAGTAAAAAAAAGAAAATTGTCGTCGTGACACGATTTCATTCATACAACGGTTCAGTAAGCAAGTTAATACACATGTGCATTAACGACATAATGAATCCCAGTTTAACCCCTGCTAAATAGTAGTTGTTTATTTTGTCGTTTCTATCAAGCCACTTTTTTGGCATAAGTTGTATCATAACTTTGACATCCATGAGCATGATTTGTGAGTCGGATTGATTTCCATCAGCAATGAAGAGTGAAGGCAACAACTCCCATCATTTCCCGTTCCTTCACAGAATCATATTGTCTACGCCTATATTATTGTTTTACGATCTCTAGCTTCCAAAAATACATGTTATGCGTATTTTTACCTAGTTATTGTTTTTGTCATTTTTACTGTTTCAAATTTGTGTTTTTTATGTCTATACAGTTTGTATGAGTGTATATTTGTTAGAAATTGAGGTTGATTTACAGAATTTTGGTTGTTCTTGAGGACTGTAAAAGCAACTCTTGCATTTATGTTACTTTTTGCACAGGTCTGTAGTTGAGTCTCATGTCTGAATGATGTGCATGAGATGAAACCGTGTCTGTTCTTTGCTGTAGTGAGGCTCGCGTGAGGGGGATGCAGTTACGATGGTGGCAGCCGCGACATGAGGGTGCGGGTCACGACCAGTGGGCGCTGGACCATGTGGAAGTCATTCTGTGAGTACTTGTGCCTGTATCTTTACAGCTCCTCCCTCAGACATCAGTAAAAAAGTGTTCATGAGTAATCAAACACAAGAAGCTAATGATGATAATACACATTTAATACCACAGTTTCTCCGGATGCATGGTGCAGTAGACAAATGACACGTTACATACACTTCCTATTCTCTTCACACGCACCCACACATCTCTTTCCCGCCCCTCTTGCTTTCTTGTCCTCACACTCTCTCTCTATTTCTCTCTCTCTCTCATCCCCCTTCTGCATGCCATAACATGACCCGTTTGCCTCCTTCATGTCCCGCTGCTCCGATCTCCACCGTAACGTCCCCCAACATTGTTCCCTCTGTTGCTCTGGTCCTGCTAACGCAGGTCAGGCTACTCCCAACCCCAGACCTTTGTGCAAGCCAGCAGCAGTCCTGTCCTGCATCTTATAACCTTTCCTCTCTTCTGTATTGTGCTCCCTTTGGCATGGCTGTAGTGTCAGGTAAGTGCTTTGCTCTTGGCAGAATGCATGACCGTGCTCTCCCTTCCCTCATCTCATCTGTCTTGTCCATCACCACAGAGTCCACCCGGACGGACAAAGTAGGAAACGGCACATGAAAAGTTTACAGTGACTAAATCATAACACAAACACGGTTTCAAAGGCCAGTCACAGAAGGTTCATCTCCATCTCTATATCTGCCCATCTAATGTACATACTGTAATAACATTTCATTTATGTTTTGGTCTTGTACAATTATGAATCGACTATACATATGAAGTCAAATTTAACATGCACTCAGTTGGACCCCCTTTACCTCCAGAACATTTCAATTCTTTATGGCATGAACTCATCATGGTGCTGGAAACAATGAGATACACAGAGATTCATTGTCAAGGCCAACACAACAGCCTCACAGAAATTTGCCATCTACACTTTCATAAATTCATAAAATTCAGTCATAGTCTTTTGACAAAATCTCTGCGGTTCTTGCATGTTCATTTTATAACTAATCACAAGACATGCAAGAACCAATAAGATTGGAAGTTATTGGCGCGCTACAATATTTTATTTTAGCGCTTCAGGTGTTTGGTTTGGTGTGGATTTTGCTACATTTGTTTGTTTAACATGTTCATAGTTTTCTTACGCATGGCTATTGTTTCGCTTCAGAACACATTTCTGAAGCCACTGGAGTCTCATTTATGCAAACACTTCAATTAATAAACAATTATATTCATAAAGAAATTTAGTCTTATTTCACTGCACTGCAGTGTGATCTACACCATATTACTCCCGAAGAAACTTGAATAAATGAGAAAACACCTAAAACGAATAGAAGAACCCTGAGCAGTTGGAATATAACCTGTTTGCAGATTCAAACTTCTCTCAGAACCAAATGCTTTTTTACATGAATCGTGTTGTTATGTTGTAATGGCAAACAATGTACGTTCCTGAAGCTCAAGATTTGATTGAGATTTGACTGTATTCGCTCATAAATCATGGCTAATGATGTGTGTCATATGGCTGTATCTCTACTAGTCCAAAAAGTCACAGATAAGCGCAGATCCCTTTCACCGGTCCTTCACCCTCATCACAGCATCATCTCCCACCCTCCTGTCCCTTCATGCTTCGCAGACGCCCCCTCCTGTCCCGGCTGCATTCCTGGCTCATTGGTCCCAACCTGACGGACAGAAGAGGCAATGACAGGCTAAGCGATAGCGAGTCACAATCTTTTGGCATTTATTTGACACTGTCTGTCTCCTCCTCACAATCTGTCACTGTTGTTTGTCTCTTTATTTTTCCATCTGTCTTGTCTTGTCTTGTCTTTGCTCAAGCTCTAACCTCCAGCACTATATTAAGGTGTGTCCAGTCATATACTGTATGTAAAACATCTGTCTACATTTTTTAAGACCTGTAACTGATACGAATGGTTTAGTGGTTCAACTTTTCTATGCTACTTTATACATCAACATTTATTTATCTTCACTCCAAGTGCTGTAAACATGTAAGATAGTAATTTCCACACACACAAGGGGTTTTCGGGCACATCTTTGTTTTAATTATATACCATGTCATGTTGAATTGTTGTCTAAAAGCAATATCACACTTTCTGTCATGTTAAGGTCATGTGAACAGATATTGCATTTTACTGATAACTTAGTTGGACAGTAGCTGCCGATAAACAATGAACCAATTTCTGATTATAACATGCAAAGTGAAATAGTAAAAAATATATGTGAATAAAGTAAATGCACAAGAACAAAACTGAATGTAAAGGTTTCACTAAATATAAGCAAAACATTTAACAAGTATAGCATTAACTGTTTTTTCAGATTCAAACTTGAGTAACTTAACATTATAATGTAGAAAGCACAGTTGTTAGACAAGCCTCGTGAGTTGACACAGTGGAGGGTGGGTGGCACATGGTGCTGGTGTTTAAAACAGCACTTCACTTTTCTGCCATCACATCACCGAGTTCACTCAAGCTCACTCTTAAAGCTTTTTTTTGCCCTGTCAGGATTTTAGGCATGGTCTTGTAAAGTTGGCAAGCATCAGTTCCCTTTCTGTCGGTCTCTCGACGTTGTGTCGAGACAGAATGGGGTTTGAACTTGAGAACTTATCATCTCTGATTGTACTTTTAAAAGGCCAATGAACTTCGCGAATGGCATGCCAGTCTCCGCCCCGGTCATCAAGACACAGTTCTTTCTAGACACAGCCACAACTTCGTCTGCTCCCCGGCGAGCGACATTGTAGATATGGGACTTCCATGGACGTTATTCCGCCAGCACCGCCAAGTTCACAGAACACATCTCCGATGGGCGGTAGTCGACCGTCCCATTACGGATCTACACAGAGAGTGCGTAATGAGGATGAGGTTTCCGTGATGGCATCAACTAGCGATTTGCTGGAATCGGACCCCGAAGACTCCCTGGAGCTCCCGGCTTCGGCTGGTCGAGCACAGGATGAGGCTGATGCGGTGCCAAGCCGCGTTCCGCCACTGTACCTTTCTTCCCGGAGGTGCTTGAGGAGCTCGCTAAGACCTGGAACGGCTCCTTCCTCAGACAGCCCCCCGAGGATGGAGAGCTCCGTGGAGGAGAGCATCCACCCCCCGTCAACAGCCACCCAGGAGCAGACCCAGGACATCGGGCATGACTCCAGTCACTACACCGCTGTTGAGTCGCACCAGGGGGGCCCCATCCCCAGTGAGACGGCGGTTCCCCCCACGGGGTGTTGTCACAAATTGCTCCCCTAGTCCTCCTGTCGCGGTGTCTGGGGCCGTGGTTACAGCTCCCTAGCTCGTTGTCTCATGAGGATGATCCGGCACCTTGACCGACTGGGCCTTCGGGTCAACTGGGACAAGAACAACTCTCCCCCACTCAGAGTCTAGTTTCATACCGAGAGAAGAGATGCTCTGTCACCATGACAGCGCACCTTACCAACGAGCGCACCCAGTCAGTGCTGAACTGACTCTTCAGGTGGCAACCAACGGTCCCACTCAAACTCTTTCAGAGGCTTCTGGGGCACATGGCATCCTCGGCAGCGGTCGTCCCACTCGGGTTGATGCATAGGAGGCCACCTGCAGTCGCTAACACCAACACTCAGGCCAGAGCTGCAGCCACCAGGCGCCTGTATGCCTTTAAGTGGGGCGTCTTCTCGTCCTGATGTTCTTCCTGCTGGGAAGACCCAGAGAGTTGTGCGATCGGTGTTGTGCTGTCCTTCCTCTGTGAAAGGAGATCAACCTCTCCCCTTCCACCCTTAAGGTGTTTGTCATTTGTCATGTTGTGCCATTCCCGCACATTACACGCTTGTTGGGGGGTAAGTCTCCCGGACAGCACGATGTGGTCATCAGGTTCCTGAGGGGCACTAGGAGGCTGAATCATCCGCGTCCGCGCTCTGTACCCTCCTGGGACCTTAACATGGTCCTCGAATGCCTAGGAAGAGCCCCGTTTGAGCCCCTGGGGGAATCCAGTCTACCTCATCTCACCATGAAGACTACTCTCCTAGTTGCGCTTGACCAACAGAAAGGGTCCTTCTTACCACAGAGCTTTGCCGTCCGCTGCAGCGACTGGGAGATACCTCTCAGGTTCCTCAGCCCCAAAAGGTGAATGAATGGCCACGCCATGCCATTCGCGAAGTTCATTGGCCTTTTAAAAGTACAATCAGAGATGTGTTCACAAAAGCCAGAACCACCAAACCATCAGTATTACGCATCAGTATGCTGACCCCCAACAATGTTTGTTTGTGTTATGCACCCAGTCCTAAAAAATAAAACCTGACAGTGTTTGAGGTTACGAGTGGTTTGGCTGCACAGTTTGTGAAGGGGCTGAATTAATACTGTAGATGTTAAACAATGAATGTTTGCTGTTTTTAATCACCAAGCCCAACTTCCTCCTCTATTTCTTTCTGCCTTCCTCCTCACAGCACTCGTAAACAAAACTACATGATGAACTACTCTAGACAGACCGGTCTACACCATTACTACAACAGGAAGAGGCGGGCATTGCGACGGCGAACCTGAACCGGAACCTGCCAATCACATAATATGCGTTCACTAATGAAAATACCACCGTGTTAGGTCACTACTGTCAACATATGGCCATCCTCTCCCATCTGAACAATACGTGGACCATCCAGTCCTATTTCTAGCCAATCAATGCCTTCCCAGAGCAGTGTTATGGGAAAGACAAAGCACCTAAACGTGGCAAATTTTATATTCACTTGATGAACTGTTCTTTTTTATTATGGTTTTCTTATTTTAATTCTCTTGATGTGAACTCTTACAAGCGCTCCTGAATTCACCTCGCTCTCTACCACACTGTGAAGTTATTCTGACGGTTATGATGATCATTAACCACAGAGGTAAACAGAAGACGTCTCACGTCGAAGCCGTTGTAACAAGGAAGTTAATGACAATGTGTTTTGCTGTTGTGTGTCTGTGTTGGGTTTGTTTTGTAATGCGTTGATTGTGGTGTTCCAATCATTTGTTAGTTTTATACTAACATGTATTTTTGGGCTTTCATCGTTTTTCTTTTGTGAGACAAAGCACATGGAGATGTCAGCCTGCAAGAAGGGAAAAAAAAGAAGTGAAGCAAAAGCAGAGAATGAAAAGACAAAAAAAGACTAACATTGTTTTGTTGTTGTTGATAAATCTCTTTTTATATATCTTGGTTACTTAAAATATTTATGGTAAATGGTTCTCCACTTAACCTATTTAAAGTACACTGTGTGTGGAATATGTATTTTCTTTTAAGTTATTAGACAAAAGTAAGGTTCTTGGTTGCCCTATCAACACTCTACCCTCCATATTCAGTGTCATCCAATTGTGCCATTATCCATCTTCTCGTTTTCCCTTTTTGGTTGATACCTGAAAGTTTCCGTTGTCAGTGTTATAATGTTGCCCTCTGCCCTTCTTGGTGTAGCTCTCCAGTATTCCAGTATAGCAAGTTCTTGGATGGATATATATATATATTTATATATCCATCCATCCATCACCTTATAAAAGGGAAATAAAGAACTATCAAAACCACCAACTAAAAGTGTTTTTATTTGTGATGTTTGATTAATGGCAGCCTATTCAATAAAGTTGTGTATAAGCAAGATTATTCTGAAACAAAGAACAATTGTGCATGGCAAATGAGTGACACAACAATCTAGACAATAGCTACGTTTATACGATGAAAACCGGAAAAGTTTTTGCTTTGCAGTTTATGATATCATATACTGTACATATGATGACGTTCTTGAAACAATCTGTGTTTACACGGATTCGCGAAAACTAATTAAAATGTTGTATTATTAATGCCAGGCCAGTGGATGGCGATGTCACCTAGTAAATAAACACTACACCTGCGCACATATGCATATGTTTAACCCAAAAGTGCTTTTTATACCCTTGGTCGACATACAGTATCTCACAGAAGTGAGTACACCCCTCACACTTTGGTAAATATTTTATTATATCTTTTCATGTGACAACACTGAAGAGATGACACTTTGCTACAATGTAAAGTAATGAGTGTACAGCTTGTATAACAGTGTAAATTTGCTGTCCCCTCAAAATAACTCTACACACAGCCATTAATGTCTAAACCGCTGGCAACAAAAGTGAGTACACCCCTAAGTGAAAATGTCCAAATTGGGCCCAATTAGCCATTTTCCCTCCCCGGTGTCATGTGATTCTTTAGTGTTACAAGGTCTCAGGTGTGAATGGGGAGCAGGTGTGTTAAATTTGGTGTTCTCGCTCTCACTCTCTCATACTGGTCGCTGGAAGTTTAAAACACTACACCTGCGCACATATGCAGGTGTTAGTGCGGTTTATTTGTGTAAGTGTGAACGCTGCCACCCAAACCCTGGTGCGCACCAAACAAGTGGACCGAGACCGCTGAAAAAATGGGTCTCGGTCCCCTTTAAAACGAACTCTGACGCGTTTCGATATGAATGCGACACAGACCAAAGGCATCGAACCCAATCAAAAACAGGAAGTGATAACAACATAAGTCCCGGAAATCAAGTGATTTGGTCATATAAAAGGAGTGTTTATTAGATCTGTGCTTGCAGCCTTGCATATGTAACAGAGATATTCCTCACTCTGTTTTGACTGCTTTAAACACTTCATGAGGTCTTCGCGAGTTACCGGCTTGTTAAAGGCGGTTTCATTAGCACTTTTGGTGCGCACCCGAGTTCGATTAACGTCAGAGGTCGGTTCGTTTGGGTGATGTGAAAGCTGTCTTCCAAACCCGGGTGCTCACCCACGAACTGTACCGAGTCCACTTAAAAAGGGAGGTCAGGGGTGCGGTTCATGTGAACTCCAGTACGCTTCACTGCTGATGTGAATGCAATCGTACCAAATCGCAAGAGTGAACCGCTTTTAATGACCTATTCTTTGGTAAAAATGTGTGCTTGTGTGTGTTTCACTCACTTTTCTGACGAGTGTTATTGGCGGGCTCCAAGCAGAGAGCTGTAGCCTATAGGCTATCTCATTTCTGTGCACCTTCAGTGTTCTTAAGAGCATTTGCAGTACATTCACAGACATTTGCAGTACATTCACAGACATAGTGGCACATACAAGTGCTGAAGCTTTGGAAGCAAAACTAACGGTTCAAAAACATATAAAAGTGACGTGAGCAAGTAATGCATTTTGCCGCCTTCTCCTGCATCGTCGTTACAAGCGACAGGGTAAACAGCTGCAGGCTGATGACGCAAACGACCCGCGGTTGGGACCCAAAAAATAATATGAACGCAGTCCAGCAGGGGGAGGGGGGAGCAATCAAACTAGAGTTCGGACCAGGCAATCGAACTAAATGTGAGACAGACCTAAAAATACCCTCATATCCGCAGGCATACACTGATATAATCATACACTGTATAACCCAGCACACAGCATTGTTTTGGATTTCCGGTAAGTTCCGTTTAAAAATATAAATCATAAAAGCTGTCCAATCACGTTGCGACTTTACAGTAAGCTGTTAGGTTCGATATCTTTAGGTTCGCTGTTAAAATGCCAGTCTGAACGCAAAGTGAATCAGGACTAAATTTATTTTTGTGTTTTTTGATCCGGACCAAAGTAACTAAATGTACCGAGCTACAAATATGAACGCACCCTTACATCCCCTGGAATTTGTTCGACAATCACTGCCACAGACTGTTTCTTCTTCAATCAAAATGGCCTTGGTCAACGCCACGTCTGTGTCCAACAAGACTTTTTTCCTCAATTACTTTTTTAACCATCGCTGGAGCTAGTGAGTCCTCTATTTTTGGTAAACTTCGTCTATCAAACTGCTGCTATATTAGCTCTCCCAGAGGCAATGAAAGACGTGGAGGTGGAGTAGCGGTGGTTTTAACAAAACAGTTTCAAATCCAGAACATTTCGGTGGGGAATTTTTTGTCATTTGAATTTCAGTGTTTTGAAAATCAAGTGCATTACTTCCCCACTAGTCTGTCTCTTGGTATATAGGCCACCTGGACCTGACAAAGATTGTATACGTAATGTCTATTTACACTGAATACAAATAGCATGCCTTGTTGGCAGAGACTATTTACAGTAGCTCCTGAAAAAGGTCAATTTTAGTTTAAAATCTGCAGTGATGTGATGTGTGAACAGTATACACTCTTACAGATGCTCTTCACGTATGAAGTCAGATGATGTAAACAGCTCAACAATGCAAAATGTCCTGTGTAAAGACAGTGTATGGCCTCAGTTATGAGTTGTCCAACAAGTACAAACCCCAGTTCCAATGAAGTTGGGACATTGTGTAAAACGTAAATAAAAACAGAATACAATGACTTGCAAATCCTTTTTGACCTATATTTAATAGAATACACCACAAGACAAGATATTTAATGTTCAAACTGATAAACTTCATTGTTTTTTGCAAATAATCACTCATTTTGAATTTGATGCCGGCAACACGTTCCAAAAGAGCTGGGACAGGGGTATTTTTACCACGGTTACATCACCTTTCCTTTTGACAACACTTAATAAGCATTTGGGAACTGAGGACACTAATTTTTGAAGCTTTGTGGGTGGAATTCTTTCCCATTCTTGCTTGATGTACGTCTTCAGTTGCTCAAAGGTCCGGGGTCTGCATTGTCATATTTTGCGCTACATGATGCACAACACATTTTCAATAGGAGACAGTTCTGAACTGCAGGCAGGCCAGTCTAGTAACCACACTCTTTTACCATGAAGCTACGCTGTTGTAACACGTGCAGAATGTGGCTTGGCATTGTCTTGTTGAAATAAGCAGGGACGTCCCTGAAAAAGATGTCACTTGGATGGCAGCAAATTTTGCTCTAAAACCTGTATGCACCTTTCAGCATTAATGGTGCACTCACAAATGTGCAAGTTGCCCACTAACACACCCCCATACCATCACAGATGCTGGCTTTTGAACTTCGCGCTAATAACAATCTGGATGGTCACGACGTCCATGAGTTACAAAAACAATTTGAAATGCGGACTCATCAGACCATAGCACAGTTTGTCACTTTGCATCAGTCCATCTTAGATGAGAACGGGCTGTGAGAAACCAGTGGCGTTTCTGGGTGTTGTTGATGTATGGCTTTCGCTTTGCATGGTAGAGTTTTAACTTGCACTTGTAAATGTTGCGACAAACTGTTTTAACTAACAATGGCTTTCCAAAGTATTCCTGAACCCACGTGGTAATTTCCTTTACAGAATGATGTCTGTTTTTAATGCAGTGCTGCCCGAGGGATCGAAGGTCATAGGCATTCAGTGTTGTTTTACGGCCTTGTCGCTCACGTACAGAGACTTCTCCGTATTCTTGGAATCTTTTGATGATATTATGGAGTGTAGATGATGAAATACCTAAATTCCTTTCAACCTTAGGTTGAGAAACGTTGTTCTTAAACTGTTGGACTATTTGCTCACAAAGTGGTGAACTGTGTCCCATCCTTGCTTGTGAATGACTGAGCCTTTTAGGATGCTCCTTTTATACCAATACCTAATTTGGTCACTTGTGGAATGTACCAAAAATGTATTTTTACCAGTCTTTTGTTGCCCCTGTCCCAGCTCTTTTGGAAGGTGTTGTAGGGATCAAATAAAAAATAAGGGAATAGTTTCAAAAAACAATAAAGTTGATCAGTTTGAACATTAATGTGCACAATTTAGAATCTTTTAGACTGTAAATCGTATTATATTGTATTGTCATTGTGTTGAATGTCTGTACTAGAAGCTTCCAACACCAAAGAAAATCCCTTGTGTGTGCAAGCACACTTGGCAATAAAGCTCTTCTGATTCTGATTCTGATTCTGATGAAATATATTGTCTTTGTGGTGTATTCTATTAAACATGGGTGAAAAAGGAAGCAAATGCAAGTCATCGTAATCTGTTTTAATTTGTTTTATAAAATGTCCCAACTTCATTGGAATTGGAGTTTGTATATCTTTGTATATCTTAATTTTCTACATAATCCACTGTTTGGCACTGACACGGCAAAAAACAAGGTGGATTACTGCGCCACCTTGTGGCTATTCACCAAATTCAGTACTCTTGATTTTACAAACACATGACTGTACTCGTTCTCATAATGGAAAGCCATTCAGATTACACATCATTAGATGTTACATAATGACTAACTGCTGGCTGCGAAATAAAAAAATAGAGTGAATGGAAAATATTAATACCTAAAGGGAATCAAAGATGTAATGACTTGGTTCAATGATTCAGGGGAAATATAATTTTGTTTAAAGCCCTTGTGGTTCAAGGGTCATTAAAAGACATACAAATCAGATACGCTTAATAGGACTAGGTGTCATAATCCCACTATTTCAGCACAGTTGAATTGCCCAAAATACAGTGTATGCCTGGTTTCACAGACGAGGCTTAAAGTTCTAGTTCACCCAAAAATAAAACTCTGTCATCATTTACTCGCCCTCATGTAATTTCATACCTGTGTAAATAATTTTGTTCTGGTGAACACAGAGAAAGATATTTTGAAGGATGTTGTTAACTGGCCCCTATTCACTTGCATTGGTTTTGTGTCTATACAAAAGAAGTGAATGGGGTCCAGTGCTGTTCGGTTACCAACTTTCTTTAAAATATCTTCTTCTATCTTGTATTCTGCAGAAGAAAGTCATAAAGGTTTGACATGAGAAGAGAGCGAGTAAATGATGGCAGAATTTTCGTGCAAAATCTTACACAAACATTTTACACATACACTACACCTTCAGTAGACCTACACACTAACGTTAGCCTACTTGATGTAAGATGAGAAAAAATATACATACAGTAAACTCACTTTGCACTCTCTTTAAATCATGATTGTCATACTTATTTGTACACATTTTTAGTTACTGTATTTTACCAATAAAAAGTCAACGTCAATATTTCCCAAGCCTGTTCCTGAAGGCACACCAAACACACACATTTTCCAACACTTCATAACCACATCTCAATCAACCTTTTCATCACCTTTTCAAGATATAAAGCAGCCAGATGAGGGAGATTATATGTTTCTTGTGCTGCTATGGTAGGCCTATAGTACAGGGGTTCACATCAGGGGTTCTTTTGTATGAGAAAACCATTCAAATCTTGAAGTCCCTATTAATGAGCAGGTGTGAATCAGATGATTTGAGGAGACATGCAGAAGAAACAGAACAGACGGGAGGGAGTGGTAAGAAACCCATAGAACAGTACATTTAACATGTAAGTTAAAATCAGGCTATGACCAGTTAAAAACGTAATAAATACGTAAAAACAACCTTTTTTATTTGTACCTTTCTTCAGTTTTTGAATTACCTAGGCAGCAATTAGGCTATCACCTTTAACACACACATAAAAGATCAGCAACTAACACCTGGAACATTTATATACACAAATAAATAAACATTTATTTCTTCATTTACTACTAAGTGTCTACACTGATTTACAATCCACAAAATATGAAAACAGAACTTTCCGCTCGTACGTTTATCCAGACGTTTGTTATGGAAAGCCGTTTGGGTCATATTTCGCCATCAACCAGACGCCTGGGGCATGTTCAAGCTCAAACCGGTGCGCAATGTTTTGCTACGGTTTCTGGGTTGAACGACACGTTTCCTGGAAACAGTTTGCAAAGGTGTGCAACAGGGTGTGAGATGCATTTTCTCTTGTTTGGTGGGCGTGTCAAGAATGTCGGCCCAATCAGCAGCAACATGTATATAACCCACACGGTATTAAAGAGACAGCTCGCACAATTTGTCCAAGTAAAGTTGTTTAAATGTGTCCGCTGCAGCTCAGTATACGCCACAATTGAAGATATTAGAAGATATGTATTTTGCAGTATTAAACACGTATTTATACCGAGTTCATCAGGCTCCGAAAATTCTTCAAAAAGAACTCAAAGAATGGCCTTCTCAGCTGCCATAGTTCAACTCTTGCGTCATCACAACAGGGTTCAACCCCACCACCGCTTCCGTTTAAAAAACGTTTTGCAACGTTTTGTCGGGGCTGAACGCAGCCCTGGTGTTCAGAAGACGCATGGTTTTACGGCGTTTAAGACGTACAGGCAGCGCAAAGTACGTTTTTGTTTTGTTTTGTAGCGCATGCGCCGTAAATTAGGCCGACTATGCCGTAGAAATGGCGTTAATAAAGGCGTTTTAAGTGCAATTTGAAACACCGTTCATTTCGCGTTTGAACTTCCAAAGTACGCCGTAAACGACGGCGCTTCCGTGTATCAAAGACGCCGTAAAAAGCGGCTTTTTCTATAATATTCAAATCAGCCCCGCCTTTTCTACACAGTCCAGCCCCTCCAATGAACAGAAAGACCTGTGTAGTAGAATGTCGATCTGAATAACGTTTCCTGTTTTTAACTTTATTGCGAATAATGTTTAGACTTTCATTATATGATATTTCTCCATTGGGCACGTTTTTCCTCCTTTTCGTTTATCATATGTGCACAAACGGCATAATTTATAGAGTGTGCACGTTAATGACTCTGAACAGAATGATTTTGTTATTACATGATCAATTATAGTTGCCCTGATCTCATCTGAGACCACAGCTCTTGACCTTCCTCTTATTCTTTTTCTTCAACCACGCATACGTATTCCTCTTCCTCTTTCAACCACGTCTCTATGTCTGGCTTGGTCCATGTTTATGTTACAATTGAAATGACTCCTCATTTCTCTTCTCTTTTATAGATGGTAATGAAATTACATAAAGGAGTGACACATGTGTAGGTCTTTAGCTACAATTGGAATCATCTGTGGTTGGCCCAACTGTTTTGATAGCATTTAATTTTTAGAATCAAAATACATTTCAATAAAATATCATTGTAGAAATACAGAAATTTGCTGTCTTATTCAGTTTTGTATTATGTTATTGTTTTGAACTCAAGTTTAACAATTTTGAAAAGAGTATGTAGATGTGTGCAAATTAGTCTGTGGGTACACAGAGTTTTGGCAATTGTTGTGTCTAAGTGAGAAAAGAATTCATGAAATTTGAAAGAAGTGGTCAATGAATGCATTTAGTGCCAAAGCATTGATAAATGATCCACAGTTTAGCTCACACATACTACTGTTGTGCTTACTGTGTGAAGAGTTTTGCAAAAGTCACCAAAGTATGAGAAATGTGTCCTAGCAATTGTAAAAAACTGTAACGGTACCACTGAATTGTTCAGTCTCAACTTCAATGCCATTTTGTTCCAAAGCCTTCAAATCATGAACTGTACATTCAAGTACTGAGTCCATGCCATAGGTCTTGACATCATCTGACTTGTACACAGCCAACAAAAAACATGCTGACAATGAAGACAGCAGCACAGATGGTAAAGATCTAATCTGGAAGTAAATTACCCCCAGTTTGTGAATTGAAGTTTCCGAACCGAGTGGATTTACAATTTCGCAATCATCATTATAGAGGGCAAGCAGAATGGAGCGTTCTTTGGAAAAGAGGTGGCTGTTTTTGTACTGTTCACCATCAATGTAATCGGTGAGGGCACCATCTTTATTTGGCTTCTGAGAAAGATTTTTTTCAATGGTACCTGGACTTTCTAGTATTTTATTAAGGACAGCTGGCAAAGGAACATATATTGAAAGGTGTCCTGGACTGCTACCTGTCAGTGCATCCAAACACTGAATATATGAAACACCTGGGAAGTTCTTAGTCTCAGGCTTAATGAAAAGCTATATTTCATCTGTTTATAGTTTGTATCCAAATCCATCAACGGTTCGGCTGCCCTCTTAAAGTGATTCTTTAAGGTACTGACATCAGGGTGATTTGAGTGACCAAGTCGATGCAAAAGAGCCATTGTCTTGGTCTGCAGGTTGTCTACAATATCAGTGATCAAAGAAGACATTTGCTTGACAATGTATTTAATTGCAGAAAGGGTCTGATTTGATTGGGCTTTTAGCTTTGCAAGGAAGCATGCCACTCTGTAAATTATATCTTCCTCTGCTAAATCATCCCAATCCTCGGTTTCCTCAACACTCCCAGAGTCATCTCTAGGTGTTGTCAATAATATCACGTTTTCTAATGAAGAGTAATGGAATTAGTTGTGGAATATGTTGGTTGTGCAGATCTGTATCTGTTGTTGTTGATGATACTGTTTGACACATATGCTATTTTAATATACTGTATGTCTCTTATATGACCTTATACCACGGGGCTGTTGAATGCTACATTCTGATTGGCTGACAAACGTTCGACGGGTGTGCATTATTTTTCAGTTAAACGCACACCTATGAAGTAGTTCCAGATTTGTCGACCGAATTACAGTTCCATATCACTGCGCCCAGTTTAACTTAAATGTAGCCTACTGTCCACCAGTGAATACGTATCTAACAACAGACAAAGTGACAGGCAAATTCCATCGTCTGAGAAGAAATAACTATTATTTATGGACAGCATTTGAACAACAATGGCGAGAGCACTGTACAGGACTGTTCAGACGAAAAACTAAAGCATATATCAAAGGTAACGGCAAACTACATGACACAATCATCGGGTTAAAGATAAAACACGAAGCACAAACAACAAAAACAACATGTTAAATTCGTCTGTGGAATGGGTAAACGGGACTTAAAACACACAGCAGGAAGCTTTCTATACCACTGAGAGAACCGCAGCTGGCGCAGAAACCTCTGTGTCACATTTTTTCTCTTAATACTTTTCTTATACGACAGGGGTGTTAAATACGACGAAAACAAATCAAATACAGATACTTGTCTTTTCACTCTCAGTGAAGCAAACGCGTGTGCACGTGCACTGTCTGTCTTCCTCTCGCTCTCGGAAAACTGCATATGCAAAATCAAGCAACGCCTTCAGATGAGATGCGTAAGAAATTAGTCCTACCAGCAAGAGCATTCCGGGACAAATACCATACAAATGTCTTGAGATAAAACATCGTAACAACGTCTTGTGGTATCGGAACAACGTCTTGTGGTGTTGTGACCGTGGTATAAGCGGAATAATTGACTCCGGTCCTTTCAATTATCGAAAGTTAATGCACACCCGAGGTGTAACGGCCACTCCGCTTCGCGTCGCATTACCACCTCGGGGTGTGCATTAACTTTCGATAATTGAACGGCCCGTCGTCAATTATTCCTTACATAAGTAATTGAACGTTCTGTTACAGCCATTTTCACAACACCTGAAGTAGGTGCTTGCACTGTTCATGCCATGAACCAATTTTAGATGTATAAAAAGTTTGTTTGTGTCTCCTGAAATCGCCTGACTGCATTTGAAATACACCAACAAACAAGTGATCAAAAATAAAATCATTCTTTAGCTAGTGTTAACTTACTCTGGTTAGCCTCAGATGTTTAGTTTCCGATAAGACAGAGAGACTTCTCACCTCTGCTTTGAAGCTTAGGAGTCGTAAAATATCCCACAGAGAAACAAAAGGGGGTTATCCACACTTGCGGTGAGAGCACCAACCTAAACTCAGACCCCTGGAGCTAGGTTTTGACTCTGGTCTTTTGATAATGGTATCAAGAAAACAAGAGAAAATGGAGTGGAGGGGGTTGATGGCTCTTCTTTCAATGACTCCGACCATTTGGCTTATGCTATTCTCTACATAGAAATGTATTTTCCAATCCAGATAGATAATTATTACACCTGTAGGTAAAGTTAGGTAAAAATATGTTTTCCCTATACATTTTGTTATAATTTCATAGCAATACTCTATAGCTTAATTTTCTTGTTGATGTTTTGTATGTCTGTCTGTGGAACTTGTGCTTTGTATTTGTAAATGTAATACAATTTATTTAAAAAAAATTATCTTCAGGTTCTGTGGATCTACTGCGTGTGATAATCTACAGCAGATTACCATGACATTCCAGGGGCCCATTTCAATAAGGAGGTTCAACCAACTCTAGGTTAAACCTTGAACTCAGAGTTGGTTAAATTTGAGTTTTTGGTTTCAGAACAGCTGATTTGAGTTAGTTCAATTTACTCTGGGTAGGCTGACTCTGGGTTAAGCGCGTGCACCACGACTATAAAAAGCCATCATCAATGGCGCTCCGATATTATGATTCACCATGGCAACGGCACCAAAAAAAGCAACATGGCGGCAGAAAGCACTTGAGAGTGAGGCAAACTTTCCGCTTTGCATACAATGAATTTACTGATGTCCTGAAAATGACTTAAGTTTAAATATATAAATTGATAAATGTACCAATAAACAAACAAATTAATCATTAAATGAATGAAACAACAGAAATAAAACAGAAATAATAATAAAAAAAATCGTATGTTCTCACTCGCCATGAGTGCTCTAGTTACGCGAATGAGACGTCATGGTGTATAGGACACCTGTAGGAGTCAGACTCTCGTGCAAAATTAGACTGATCGCCGGTTCGAACCCTGCGCAGATTTCAGTTGGAATGGCTGCACGTCAAAATTTAAAACTTGTTTATTTTATTGCTTCATTTCTGTATGTATGTCTGTATTTATTCATTTCTTTATTCATGCACTTTATTTATACACTTTATTAAGTCATTTCTCATCGTCCATAGAAAATGATGCTCTGATGTAATACACATACGGTGGCTGATGTTATTGATGTAAGAATGGATGAGATATATTTTGATATATCTAATTCACTGTAAAGAAAAGCGGTACAGTTTTAATAAAAATGCACAGGGAAATGAAAAAATTCCACTTGGGTCCAAAATTGCTCTCCTGAAATCAAAGAACATCCATATGAATGAATGCAGCCTCTGCGTGAATCCTCTATAAAAGCACATAGGACATATAAGTCACTGAGATGGTCTCTGTGTAATCAAAATGTGTGCCATGAATGACTGTATTAATGAACGAATGAATGATTTACACCACTTGCGCTTTAAAAGGGGGAGGAGATCGAAATAAACTCTGGGTTTACCAAAGAAAACCTGCTCCCGACCAGGTTAGGTTCACAGAGTAAGTTACTATGGTTACTGACTCTGAGTATAAGTGACATCTCCTTTAGAAACGGGCTTGAGTTACCCCGCTTTCTCGGGTTTGACATACCTCACATTACGAAACGGAAAACCCAGAGTTTCTCTCATTTCAGGGTTAATACTCAGAGTTTTCACTAAACCTCCTTTCTGAAACGGGCCCCAGGTATGGAAAAAATTTGACTGTTTATTGTCATGATCCTGCCTCACCTTGTCATGCTTTTCTAGTCTTGTGGCAGGGTCATGACAGTCCCACGTGTTTTGTGTGGAGAGAGACATGGCATTGTTTGTTTTGGCATGCCATGTGCTCTCTCCAGTCTCGTCTTTGTCCCCGCCCCCTCGTTTCCTCGTTAGCTTCCGCTAGTGTTTGATTCCCCTCACCTGCCTAGTGTTAATATTCCTTGTTAGTTCCCATATGTAATGCCCTTGTGTTTGCTGTCCTGTGCTGTATAGTTTTTGCTTTCTTGCCTTGCCATGTTGGTTGTACTTACCTTGTGTCTTGATGCCTTGTAGATTTCCTAGTCCTGTTTTAGTCCTGTGGAGTTTAAGTTAAGTATCTTGTTCTCTCATTTTTTGCCCCCTCGTGGGATGTCTTTTGTTTCACGTTTATTTGTTGTGCCGTTCTTGTTTTAACCCTCATCGTGGGCTTTTGTTTTGATTAATAAAGTTTAAGTTCTTCGTGTACCGCATCCTGGACTTGGGTTCTCTCTCCGTGAATGTTTTCTGACAGTTTAGAATCTAAAATCTACACTTTACGTGTGAATGTAATACAACTTATTTTAAATATTTTATTTTCAGGTTCTGTGGATGTACTGCTTGTGCTAATCTACCGCAAATGACCATGACAATCCAGGTATGGAAAAGATTGGACTGTTTATAATCTAAAATCTACATTGCCAAAAATGGACAAGTAATTTGATTCCATACAATTGCTTTGACAGTGGCAATAAATTAAATTTGATCTACAGTGTATCATTTTCCTATAATATCCATTATTATTAATTTGGCTTGTCCTTGTGGGTCCACTGTGACTGTAAGATTTGTTATTGCCAAAATAACTCTTGGGAGGTTTTGCTATAAGCAAGTGAACTGAATAGTGTATCATGTACATAGAGATTTGCAGTCAGTCTAAGTATTTTGCTGCAACCGTTGACATTTGAAAAATAGGTTTACCTGATGCCATCTAAGATGTATGTTTTTCTTTCTTCAGCCATTAACTTCAGGATTTTTGGTAGGCATATAATGACAGTGAGTGGGACCAAAACTCTTGACAATCCAAGTCACCTATAGGCAGTATAAGTAATCTATATGACTCAAATTGCTCAAATAATGTCTACATTTTTTTTAAATAAACATTTTTGCACTTCCCCAGTGTCTTTCTTTTTTTAATGAAGGTACAAAATAAAGTACTGTTTTTTTATATTGTGTTTTTATTTTACATGTAAAGAATTTAACAGGAAATGACTGTAGGCCTGGGACCTGAGAGTTTCATTATAGATTCAAAACTGCTATTTACTTTTAATTTACAGTATAGTAGGTTTTAAATGTCACTACTTTTGGTGTATTTTAATAATATATATCTGAATTATAACTGGTAAATGTACAGACATTTGGTTTTTATTAGTAGTTTCTTAGTTATTATACATTTAAAATGTTTTTTTTAAGTAAATTACTGTATAGATTGACAGAAGCTTCATAAAAAAAGTTCCTAAATTTACAGAGATTACCCTGAGAAGAAGTTGCTTTTTAATCTATTTTTTTTATAATGATCTGTTTTTCCATAGTTTTATGAGCAATTATCAACAGTGCTATACTGTAATTTAAGCACTTTTGACTGTAAAATTGGCTCTGTATATTTACAGTTTATTTCATGTAATTTTGTGAAAGGTTTTTGTCTGTAATTTTACAGAAAACGTCTGGAAACTCTGCTGCCAGACTTTTTACAGTTTTTTTATGGATTTAAACAGTTTGGATAAGAAGAGTTCCTAAGTAAGAACAATTAGATCTCAAAAGAGCTTCACTGGGAGATGCATTATTTTGCTTGATGCATGGACAGAAAAGAAAATCTGGCAAATCATTTTCATGACAAGTAAGTAGTCTTTCATTGCACAGTATATTGACATGTTCCTCTGCATTACTCCTATCAAAACAAATCTTCCATCTCTGCGGTGCGCATCATTTGCTGCATTTCAGTGCGCTGCTTACGGGTGAGTGGGAGGTTCCTGTCAGGACTGCACAGGTGATGCCAACGCTAAGATACACAGAAAAATAGTTTACTAGTAGATAAGCCTGGAGGCTTTTTGAAAAATGTAATTGGTTAATAATGTAAATTAGCTTCACCTGTCTCAGATTCCCTTTCCCAGTAAACAGTCGGCCCAGTGCCCATCCAGGTACTAGTAGAATAGAAGACAGGGCCAGTAACCAGCCTAATGCATACGCCCAGCCTGGGTACACATACCAGCGGTTAAATGTCAGGGGCTGGTACTGCACCAGAGAACAGACCAAAGACACCTGAGGTTATACAAATGAAAACGAGAAACTGTTCAGACGGGTGACAAGAGAAATGCTTTAGGTAACAGATATACCAAATAATAAATATTGACTTCTAGGAAGCCCAAACAGATTCAGACACACATACCAGTGACACTAAAGGAGTGAAGTATTTCCAGCACAACATGAATATGTAGTTGGGTCGAGTCTTTGTCATGTCCTCAATGATGTCAAACATTCTCTCAGCACCTGGGGTATGTAAGAGAGACTGTTGCATAAATACTGTCCTGGTGTATGTGTTTCATACTATAGTTAGTATGTTAAAGAAATAGTTCAAAGTGCCTCTGAGAGCACTAAAGGAGATCATGTAATGAATTCCCAGTTCAGTGGATTCAGGTAAATGGCTGCATGACCCACTTTAAGGCTTAAATGTGCACCAGAAAAAGTGCATCAGTTCCCCAGAAAAGTTACTGTATACTTTTGACAAAACAAAAGCAAATCACTCTCATACGCCCACATGGGAGAGCGATGCTGGCTCCTATAGTTTTTTGTTAAAGCATGCAGACAATGATCAATCAGAATATATTTTTATGTTGGGTTCTTTATTTAACCTTAGTCAACATAGGCCCGTTTCACAGACATGGTTTAGCTTAAGCCAGGACTATGCCTTATTTGAATTAAGGTATTTATGTCGCTTTTATGAAAATGCCTTAGAAGAATACATTACTGGTGAGCATCTTGACACAAAACAATGGCACTGATATATTTTAAGATATTTCTGGGCAAGTTATATTCAGTTAAGACAGGTCACACATTCATTTTAGTCTGGGACTAGCCTTACGCCTTGTCTGTGAAACCGGGCCATAGTGTCAGAGCTGTAGCCCAGTGGTTACTTAGTGCTCTAGACACATATATATGAGCTGTTCGCTAACAGGGACTCGGTTTAGAGTCCGACCTGAGTCCTGTCCTGATCTCAGACACCGTCACCCTCATGCTTCTGTCTGCCTCCACATATAAATAAAAGCCCAAAAATATAATGATAAAAACCCTTAGTCACATTTTACTGCCATTGTATTTAATTCAACTAAATCCAAACTGTCATTTTGGGTGAAGATTTCTTTTAATGTGCATTTCTGTTGTTTGTTTATGACTCACCAAATGTCCAACCCATGGCCAGAGACTCAAATACAGATAGGAACAGAACACAAGCTCCATTGCAGGCATAGTAGTCAAACAACTGGAACACATACATCCCTCCCTGTGAGTCAAAATACAACATTTCAACTGAGGACAAGGTGCCTACTATATAGTATAAGGTGCTTATAACACACACTCAGCATTCTTCTGTTGAGTTCTGATAGTGGTTTCTTTACCCTAGCTGGCAATTTGAACAAACGTGACAAGTGTGTTAAAAATATACGTTAGCCTACATATTCATATTTTGAGTTTTCCAAAATTATACTTTTTCCAATAAAATTCACATTTATGTGATCATTTTTTCAGTGATTTCACACCCTGCACAAACACTCTTTTCACCACCTCACCTCTGTAACCATGACGAGTTGACCAAAGAAGCAGATGAGACAAAAGATAAGTAGAAACATTTCTCTTCTTCCTGTTTTGCGCAACACCATGGGGAACAGATCCATGACTGACGTCATGACGACCTCCATTCCAACAAACTTTAAAGGTATAGAATAACAAAAGTGGTTAACACTTTAGAATAATGGTCCGTTGTTAACAAGTAACTATGCAGTAATAAGTAATGAATTAATAAGTTTTACTACATTAACATTGAACATAAGACTATTAACTAATATGGAAAAAAGAGGAACTAATTAGTAACTAATAGCAAATTTGGGACAATGGTAGATCCTTATTAGGTATTCGATAATTACTAAATAAAAATATCCTCAATGAGAACTAGCGAACGATGACTAATTGTAAGGAAGTACCAAATAATTACTAATAATCATAACAGAAACATGCCGAGAAGTGAGTATTCATCTTTTTTAAACTCTTAACATGTTTATAAAATGTGTAAAAATAAATAATTAAGAAGTCATGCTGAATTACTAACATTTAAACAATTTGACCGACAATCAAATATTTTATGTTTGATTTGCCCTCCTTGTCCCCTCCTTATTTAAAAGTATGCGTTAGGTGTGAGTGATTTAATTAATCTTTCACTGGCCCCATGGAGTGGTGTGGTGCTCGCAACCACTTTTAAAGTACATTTCCGCGTTGAAAAATGGAAAGGTTTTCCTTCACGTTTTTGAAAAGTTTCACGCACACACAACAGCATTATCAAAACAATCTGCATTTACATGGATCTGGGAAAAGGAATAAAACCCCTGCTCCCTGAAAAGGGAATGAGATGCTGCGTCGCCATAGCAACACTATTGGGGAATGCCTCTGCGTGACTGCGTCTGAAGTAGGGGTGTTGGGAAAAATCGATTTACCTAACTATCTCAATTCTTTTTAAAACGATTTAAAAATCGATTGGTTTATCTCAGATTCAATTATTTTTTTTATTTTACTTTTCCTAAGAGGTGGTGGAGTTACCACTTTTATTCCAACAGAGGGCGTAAAGCACATGTTTGTATCCGTATTAGATGACGTCGTATCCGTTTTAAGCTGGTGCGAGGACGCAAAAATCATGGCCGAGTCAGCGGATCAAAGCTCGGAAATTATTTCGGCACCTTCACGTTTCAAATACCAAGTGTGGAAACACTTTGGATTTTACACTTTACCGGGAAAAGCAGCTCTAGACATGACTAAAACGGTATGCAAACTCTCCCATACACTGAGTTTCATGGTTCAAGGTACTTTAAAATATACACTGTGTATGTGTATGCTCCTGAAATAAAAGTTCAGAAAGATATGATGCATTGGTTTTGTTAATATGACTCATAATATACGTCAGGGCTATTCAATTAGTTTCTCATGAGGGCCAGTTCATGAAAAGCATCCCAAATGAGGGGCCGGAGAGATATGGCTTGCAATATGAGGGATGACACAACAACAATAAGAAATCCGTTTGATTTTTTCCCAAATTCCGTTTTTTCTGTTTTAATTTTTCTGCATTTTCCGTCCTTCACTATACAATAGTAATATATTTGCCCACATGAAAAAAATACTACAGTATTCACTTATAAACTACTGTATATTAAAAGCCTGCAGTAGATACAGTACGTTGAACCATACAGGGAAAAATAAAAATAGAAATAATAGAATCTTACATAATACATTTGCAAGATTCTGTGCCATTCCGCGTTATACAGCAAAATCTGTTTAATGCCTGAAATCCGTGATTCAATCTTTGGGCCGTGTATGTTGTATTTTTACATTTTTGCCCCACAAGACACACAAAGTGTTTTCCTACATTTAAACATGCTGATGTTGTATGTTAAACTGCACAACAACAACAACATCGGTGCATTGTAAGATGCCCAAGCAGGCTTTTCTACATTCAAACATGTTCATTTGTTGTATTTTGAAACTGCATAACAAAAAAGGAAACTTCAGTGAGTGAAACAACATTAACCTACACAGGCGCTGTTCTCCGACGCGCTGTTCTCCGCCCTTGCCTCTGTACTTTTGAAATGGTGGTCCTATTCGTGCTAGCAAAATGTCAGAAATGAAACTAATAAAAGTTATCATCCGTCATCGTCCTGTTCACATCGTCCCACAGGAGAGAAGGCTTGCGAGTCGCGCTACTCGCCTAACGTCACGTGACTCCTGCTTGGTGTTGCTGCAGCTCGTGCTGAATGGAACAGGCACGCGTCACTTCATTACTGTAGGGTCTGTTCCCGACTGAACTAAATTTATTCTAGAGATTCTTTTTCACACTGTGCTACTTGAAGGGCCGGAACAAATTACATTGAGGGCCGGGTTTGGCCCGCGGGCCGCCAATTGAATAGTCCGGATATACAGTCTCTTCAATGGTATGATCAAGTATTCTCCTAGTCTTTAATAAGCAAAAACAAAAATCACAATAAATTGTAATATCGACTCAATAGTTATATAATCACAATACTCAATAATCGGAATATATATTGAATCTGCACACAAGTATCGGGATAGTATTGAATCGGCAAAGTAGTGTATCGTTACACCCCTAGTCTGAAGTACGTATGTCAAAAACATCCAATCGTGAAATGATACGTCAAAGGCGGGATGACGTATAGGACCAGGAAGTATAAAATTGTCTCATTCCCTTCTCAGGGAACAGGGTTTACAGACGAAAGCCAAGACGTTCCCTTTCGAGGGAACTCCCGCTGCATCACATATACATTTACATTTATTCATTTAGCAGACGCTTTTATCCAAAGCGACTTACAAGTAGGAGAGCATATAAACATTTTGTCAGCACGCTAAACAGTACCGTTAGTTTACAAAACCATGCTACTAGATGATTAAAGCTGGAGTAAGCAAGGGAGAAAATGAACAACAAGATTTTTTTTAGACACAAGACATAGACAGTTATTGGTTAGTCAAATACATGTGGAACAGGTATGTTTTCAGCTGTTTTTTGAAAGTTGTGAAGGATGCTGCAGTTCGGGTGGAGGCTGGCAGTTCATTTCACAACAGGGGAACCGAATGAGACGTGCAGCTGCATTCTGGATCATTCCCAAGGGCTTGGCTGCATTGGTTGGAAGGCCGCCCAGTAGAGAACTGCAGTAGTCCAGTCTTGATATGACCAGAGCTTGGACTAGCAGCTGAGAGGCATGCTCCAGAAAGCATTTGCTTGTAAAGAAGCAAATGCTTGCAAGTTTGAGTGGTTGCTGCGATGTGAGAGGTGAATTTCAGCTGGTCGTTGAACATCACCCCCCAGGTTCTTCACAGACTTGGTGAGTGTTATTGTTAAAGATCCGAGCTGAATGGTAAGATGGTGTTCAATTGATGGGTGGTGCGGTATAACCAGGAGTTCTGTCTTGGAGAGGTTGAGTTGTAGGTGATGCTCTTTCATCCAATAAGAGATGTCCAGAAGTCAGGCAGAGATGGTGGGCTCATTTGGCTGAAAAGAGAAATAAAGCTGCGTATCATCTGCATAAAAATGGTATGAGAACCCATGTGCCTTAATAATTGGACCCAGGGAGGTGGTATATATAGAAAAGATGAGAGGAGCCAGAACTGATGCTCGACGAACTCCAGTTGTCAGCTGGTGAGATCTGGATGTCTCGCCTCTCCAGGATACCTTAAAGGATCTGCCTGTGAGATAAGAGTCAAACCTGTTGAGTGCAGTTTCAGACATGCCCAGTTTGGGGAGAGTGGACAGCAGGATCTGGTGGTTCACAGTGTCAAATGCAGCAGGGAGATCGAGCAGAATAAGGACAGATTACAAGGATTAACCCTTGCCTGCAGTAGGTTTTCGACGAAAGACATAAGAGTGGTCTCCGTAGAATGTCCTTTCTTTAAGACGGATTGTTGACTGTCCAGAAGGTCGTGCTGTGAGAGATAAGCAGAGAGCTGGCTAAATACTGCCCTTTCGAGAGCCTTGGAAAGGAAAGGCATGGGTGAGATTGGTCTGTAGTTGCTGACCACTGAGGGGTTGAGTGTTGGTTTCCTGAGTAAAGGTGTTACCAGGGCTTGTTGAAATGAGGTGGGCACAGTACCAGTGGTGATGGAGTTGTTTATAATGTGTGCGAGTTGAGGCAGTAGAGATGGAGAGATAGCCTGTAGGAGGTGGGAAGGGATCGGGTCAAGGGGACAGGTAGTAGGCCGGGTGGAAAGGAGAGTTTTGGAGATATCAATAGAAATGCTCTTGGGGAAAGACATGCCAGTGCCGCCATGCTTCACGTCTGTGTGTATAAACCAAACACAACTAAGGCAAAAGTACTTGAGCGCTCAGATCCAGATTATAAAACCTGACAACAGTAAGTGGCAAGGACAAGCCTGCTGCATCACAGATGTCCTGAAGAGACTTCCCTGACCCTAAGGCCTTAGAGGCCGCCATACCCCAAGTTGAGTGTGCCCTCGCATCTACGAATGACGGTCTGCCACAAGATTCATAAGCACAAGATTCGTACACCTGCTGCCGGTGTGCCACGCTCTCCAGGGAACCCGACTCTGTAGCCAGTGTTGGAGCGGTCGCATGTGCATCAACCCGAGGGGGACCACCCCCGCAGAGGACACCATGTGCCCCAGGAGCCTCTGAAATAGTTTCAGGGCGACCACTGGCTGCCTGAAGAGGTTCAGGCAGTTCAGCACCGACTGTGCACGCTCGGTAGTTAACCGTGCTGTCATGGAGACAGAGTCGAGTTCCATACCGAGAAAGAGGATGCTCTGCACGGGGGAGAGCTTGGTCTTTTCCCAGTTGACTTGTAGCCCCAAACGATCTAGATGCTGGAGCACCAGTTCCCTGTGTGTACACAACAGATCTCGCGAGTGTGCCAAGATGAGCCAGTCGTCGAGATAGTTTAGTACCCGCACACCTCTTTCCCTGAGGGGAAGGAGGGCGGCTTCCACGACCTTTGTGAAGACTCGTGGAGACAGGGACAGACCGAAGGGGAGGACCCTGTACTGATATGCCCGCCCCTCGAAAGCGAACTGTAGGAACGGCCAATGCCGAGGGAGGATCGAGACATGAAAGTATGCGTCCTTCAGGTCGATTGCCATGAACCAATCCTGAAATCTGACAGACGTCAGGATGCGCCGCTGCGTGATCATCCTGAACGGCAGCTTGTGTAGGTGCTTGTTCAGGGCACGCATATCTAGGATGGGGCGCAGCCCCCCGCTTTTCCATGGGACAATGAAGTACGGGCTGTAAAACCCGCTGAACATCTCGGCTGGAGGGACGGGCTTGATCGCTTCCTTCGCCAGAAGGGTGGCGACCTCGGCCCAAAGCACGGGCACATCCCTGCCTCTGACTGAAGTAGAGAGGATGCTCCGGAACTTGGGCGGGTGTCTGGTGAACTGGATCACGTAGCCGAGACGAATCGCCTTCCCTAGCCACCGTGACGGCCTGGGAAGCCGAAGTCATGCTCCCAGGAACCGAGACAAGGGGACTAGGGGTTCGATCTGCTTCATCGTCCCCGCGGGGGGTGGTTCGATGGCTAGCAGTACGGATCCCTCGCCGTGGAGGTATACTCGATCTCCCTGGGGTCTTCCGATCAGGGCCGCTTCTGCTTCTGCGACGGCTGCTGACGGGATGGCGGTTTCCTCTTCGACGTCCTTTTCTGGGAGGCCGCCTGGCTGGGGGGCGCTGGAGCCTGAACCTGCCGAGTCACGGCTGAGTACTGCTGGTGGAAGTCCTCGACGGTGTCACCAAACAGCCCACCCTGTGAGATGGGTGCATCGAGAAAGCGAACTTTCTCAGCGTCCCGCATCTATGCAAGGTTAAGCCAGAGGTGTCTCTCCTGGACCACCAAAGTGGACATCGTCTGACCCAGGGCCTGTGCGGTCACCTTGGTCACCCGTAGGGCGAGGTCGGTGGCGGTGCGGAGTTCCTGCATTAACCCTGAGTCGGTCTTACCCTCGTGGAGGTCCTTCAACACCTTGGCCAGATGGACCTGCAGGATGGCCATGACGTGGAGGGAGGAGGCAGCCTGGCCAGTAGCTGCGTAAACTTTCGACACCGGGGATGCCGAAAACTTACACGCTTTGGATGGTCGCCACAGGTGGCCGCCGTCTGCGGGCACAGGTGCACTGCAACGGCACGCTCCACCTGGGGAACATCGACATAGCCCCTTGCTGCCCCACCATCGAGGGAAGTAAGGACGACAGAGCTGGTCTTACAGAAACGAGCCGAGAAGGGGGCATTCCACATCTTACTGAGCTCCTCATGCACTTCCGGGAAAAACGGGACCGGGGCTGGGCACGGCTTGGAGTTGCGCTTGGACCCGAGGTACCACGTATCCAGCCGCGAGCGCTGGGGGAGAGGCGGTGCGGTGCACTGCAACCCAATGCTCGTGGCGGCCCGGGAAAGCATGGTTGACATCTCGATATCCGCCTCTTCCTGGGCTCGACCCCCCAAGGAAGGGAGCTCCGAGGAGTCATCGATATCAGATGCCAATAAGTCGCCCTCCGATGCTGTAATCGACTGTAACAGAGTTCAATGTAGGGAAAGAAGGAGGCGGGAACCGGCGAACATTCATAAAACTTTAATGAAAAAATAAATAAACAATAAACAGCAAATAACAGGCCGGCAGCCACCTCACGGTTGACTGCCGGCCACACGAACACATAAACAAACGTAACCTATTTCCGGGCCCGGTCCTCTCTCGTCGGCAGTCCCGTCGCTCGTCCTCTTATGCTCCCTAGCTCCCCGTGAGGCATGCGGGACCGGTGCGCGTACAGCTGATACTCATTATCACTCACGCCACCGGCCCCGCCTTCCTGCCCCACGGCTCTCGTCCCGCCTTCCTCGCTACAGCGACATCTCATCTTCGTCACTCACTTCCGAGTACATGGCCGAGGAACAAGACGGGGTAGGACCGTCTCCTGGGGGGCGGTCAGACGAGCGAGAGGGGGAGCGAACAGTCCGCGAGCCTGTGGCTGACGGATTAACGCTCATGATAATCCCCATATCACCCCCGGTGCTCGCTGTAGTGGACGGCAGGGCCGTAGCCACTGCGATCCCGGAATGGGAAGCAGACGAGGTGCTGGCTGTGTCCATGAAGAACACAGCTACCTGTGACCGCAACGTCTGGATCGCCATCCACCCGCAGTGTGGGCAGGACGTATCCACAAAGGCTGCCTCAGCGTGCCAGAGACTCAAACACTCATGTCCGTTCCCCTCCTCGATGAGCGCGTTGCACCCACGAGAACAGCGGGCCATGCCACGCTGGAGAAATTTGCTTTTTTAGAAGAAAAAATAAAATAACTCGAACACCTCCGGAACTGCCGAGACGCCCAGGGGAAGTCGCTGCAGGAAGGGACAGTCCGCTGCACCACGTCGTACAGATTCCAGCAGAAAATAGATCAGTGTTGATCAAATTTTTGATCATCAGATCGAAGGCTTCTCAGAACAAAAGGTGAATGAATGCAGCACGCCGTCTCCCTTTCATACCCGGATATCCAGGGCGGAGTCCGGCATGCAAATTTCATTCGCCAATTTCATTGGCCTTTTCTAAATAGTCAGAAGATGATAGGTTCTCAAGTCAAACCCCATCTGTCGGCTCGACACAACGTCGAGAGACCGACAGAAAGGGAAAGCCAGGCCAAATGGAGGAACCTGATATTGGTATGCCATGCCCCCAAAAGCGAAACTAAGGAACTTCCTGTGCTGTGGAGGGATGGAGACAACACCTTTCCGAGGGCACAGAGAAACAGACACCGTAAACTGAGGTGAAAAACATCTCTCATCGGGAGTCACCCTCAACACACCTGACATGTTTGTCAGGACTGCTTCATCACCAAAAGCCTTTGTAAAGAATACAGAATACCGCCCAGACTCTCATGACTAAGGGGGAGCTTGTGCAGCCTCTGTTTCATAGACAACTGGGGTTGCTCCCACCCTGCAGCCCGAGAGAACTGACTGTGGAGAGGAAGATATGTTTCCACAACATTGATAGCTCACTATGGGAATGTTGTGTGTGTTCTTAAACAGTGCTTGTGCAGTGTACTCTGAGGATAATCGCTCACTTTTCCCAATGATAGACAACCTAAATTTAGTCAGCGCATTGGGCACAACCTCTTTTTTTACACACAATCAACAACATGTTATGTGTTAACTGACACAAAATACGCATTTAAATACCACACAATGCGCAAAATTCCAGGCATAAAGCCTGTGACAATAATTTATCATACATTTTTATTAACAAAGTTCGGGAGGAGCACGTCAGATAATCAGCCTAATGTCTCAATCAGCCAACCTCTCACCCAAATGTCTCCCTATGATTCTCAACCCTGTCTCCCTCCTTTCTCTAATCTTTTTCCCTTTCAGTGGCCTCCAGCTCCAGTAGCCGATGCTAGCGTGAGCCTGCCTCCGCTAGCAGCCCAAGCTACACAGCCATTTCACCAGCAGCAGCTTCCGCCTCTCACTAACCCCTCCCCATAGTTCACAGCACAAACAGCCGACGTAGGCGTGAGGTTGCATTCGCTTAATGCTACAGCTCATACTTCATTTTACTCCATCCTTTTTCTCACAGTCCTACCAGTTTCCTTCCACAGATCACAGGGTCCTATTTAATGTGAGGCTGTCTCCACCGCCAGTTGTAGCCCCCGTGTAAAACTCTTCTCTCTTTCAATCTAAATCACCATATTCTCTCTTTACAGACACCCCCAATAGCTCACAACATCAGAGCACAAATCTTGGCAGGTATGGACGTTGATTTTTCACTCACTTTAAAAAAATCAAAAACGCACAAGCATGAAGTATTTTATCATTCCTCGAGTTTGCCATTGCCTTCAGCCGCTACACCTAAATAATCTGTTCAGCTTTCCCTCATAGACAGCGTAAACTAAATGACTATCTAGCAATAATTGCGGAGCTCCATAGCAGAGTTTTTCTAGGCTGTATCACCACCTGCGCAATCTGTATAGTGTAGTTTAAAGGAGTACACATCAAAAAATGACATTCTTACTAAGCATTTTTGTCTTTAGTGAAAATATATAAAACTTCTTAAATCAAAATACAATTACTTGACAAGAAAAGTGACCTAAGATATTTAGTCTTGTTTTATGAAAGAGAATGTAAGAATTAAGTAAGTTTATGGTAAAAACGAGCAAAAAATCTGTCCTATTTCAAGTTTATTTTTCTCACCCCATGGGCAGATTTTTTTCTATAAATAGGCAATAGTTTTTACCATTAACTTCCACAATACTTATATTATATTATTATTAGGGATGTAACGATTCACTCAGCTCACGATGCGATGCGAGTCACGATTCTGATCTCACGATGCGATTTAGTCACGATTTACTCACGATTTATTTTGAAAAAATGAGTTGAAACAAATTAGAAATGAACAACTTCCCTTGCATTATTTCTTAAATGCTTCACGTTTCTTTGTATGATAAAATAATGTTTTATTTCAAATAACAAAACTAAACTGCAATTTTATAACAAATTAATAATAGAAAAAGTCTCTTTAATATAAACAAACTAATACTGTATGTGCTTTTCTTGGATTTTTTTGCATTTAAGAAATATCAGCATGTCCACGTTTAGGTTTGCAGTGAAAATAGCGGCCCCT
The DNA here is from genome assembly GCF_024868665.1 of Triplophysa rosa. Classification (NCBI taxonomy): domain Eukaryota; kingdom Metazoa; phylum Chordata; class Actinopteri; order Cypriniformes; family Nemacheilidae; genus Triplophysa; species Triplophysa rosa. The sequence continues at coordinate 675,469 of NC_079901.1, forward strand.
GCTGTTCAAAAAATGTATTGCGATTCAGTTCAAGCCTCAACCGATTTGAATCGTTGCTCATTATAACCGATTTTCAACCGGCTCACGGTGAATCGTTACATCCCTAATTATTATTATATTATTATTATAGATGTAGAAATACATAATACAAAAGAAATGATAACGTTTTAAACACGTTTGACCTGATTCATCATGTGCATGGACCCACACACAATCGTGGCCACACTCTAGATTTACTCATCAGTAAGGGTGTAAATATTTCATCCATTGATATCAAGGATGTAGCACTATCTGATCACTTCTGTAATTTCTTTGATATATTGATCTCTCCTACCACCGAAGCGAGATCGGTCTCTGTCAAGAAGAGATGCATCAATGAGAACACGAGTGTGCTATTTATGAAGGCCATATCTTCAACACCAAGCCTCTCTGCAGACTCAAAAGTTAAAAATGTTATTGATGATATTGCTTCTGTGAAAGTCAGTGAGAAGACTTGCAGACAAAAAGCACCTTGGAGAAAATCAACAGTAGTACAGACTATGAAAGACAATGCAGAAAAGCTGAACGGACGTGGCGGAAGACGAAACTTGGAATTCATTATAGCCAGTGTTGTGCAAGTTACTTCCAAACTGTAAAACATTACAGATTACTTGTTACTGTTATTTAAAAGTAATCCCTTACCTTACAATTTTATTGTCTCAGAATTGTAATACGTTACATGACTCCTATATTACTTTTGAGTTACTTTCACCAAAATAACTACAGAAGTAGATATTAACATTGTAAAATAAGTCTTTGTATTTTCAAAATACAAAATACTTGTTGCCAATCAACCTCTTTATTAGACTGCTGATTTCTTGAATTAACTAGGCTATACACAAATAAATACAAAAAAACTAGATTAAATGCATTTAAATTCAAAATACTATTACAAAATAATAGTATTTTGAATTTCAAATGGATGTATTTGAATACACTGCCCATCCATGCAGTCTAGTAAGGAGGTTGATTGGCAAAAAGTATTTCAGTTTGAAAATACAAAAATACTTAGATTAAACACATTTAAATACAAAATACAATTAATTTTTTTCAAAAGTATTTAAATACAAAATAGTCCCATCTCATCACTGAACTAGATTATATAGATTTCTAGCTAGTCATCATGTAAACACTAGCTTACCTTGTCATTGCTGCTGGTCACAGGGATCTTGCTAACTAGCTTCCTGAAAGCAGCCCAATGACCCCTCAACCCCCCCCCCAAAGGGAGTGAAAACTAGCCCAATTATTTTCCGGTGTCAAATCAAAGTTAACAACTGCCAAAAGACATTTCTATTGCTATATTTACTTATCTGAATGGTTTGCTAGGTATTGTATATATTTTTTGTTCTGATGAACTCAAATTATGTTTTGGGGGATTTAGGAAAGCAAACAATTCTGGGTCACCTTTGATTACCATTATATTTTTTCTGCTATGGTAGTCAATGATGCCAAAGAATTTTCAGTTGCTAACATTCTACCAAATACCTTTGGGTTCAACCAAACAAAGAAATGTATACAGGTTTGGAACAACTAGAGGGTGAGTAATCCATTACAGACTTTAAATGGACGAGAAAGGTGTTTTCTCTTCGAAAGACATGCAAAAACTTGCTTAAGAAATAAGCATGGTTACATACAGTATATTGCATATGTATAATGTGTACAAGCACGTCAATGTTTTAGTTGTTCTAGACTGCGTATAGCTGCTCAAACGTGATATTTGGCATCCGGAAGAATCAACTTTTGTACACTCATGAGTGATTTCTTTCATTGTGCAATGTGACATGCACCTTAGTACGAAACATTGGTAAAAGCATAATTCGGATGCATTGTCCACTCTTTCCCCCATAGGGATGCTGCGACGACCAGTGGATACAGCTCGAAAAGTGCTGAAGATGCTAAAGCCTGTGTCTGAATCTCTAAGAGCTGGGGGGGGCAAGTGGATGCAAACCACCGGCCTTGGTAAAAGCCTCCGAAACCGATGGAAGGGGCGGCGTCTGTGAACAGGTGAATATCGGCGGGGGAGGAGGCCATGTCACTGTAGAAAAATGACAAGCCGTTCCATTGTCTGAGGAATTTTATCCATAAGCTCAGCTCGTCAAGGCAGGGGCTGGATATGGATAACGTGTCCTCTAGAGCGTGTGCGGAGGACGCGAGAGAAAGGAGGTGTGAAACGAACGGGCGGCCTTGCGGGATTATTCTCATCGCGAAATTCAGATGGCCGAGAACAGACAGGAGCTCGCGTTTGGAGCAGCGGGGATTAGCTAATAGGGCAGAAGCGATCACGGTCGTTCTGTCGATTTTCTCTTTTGGCAGAGAAGCCTGGAATTTAAGCGAGTCAAATTTAATTCCGAGAAATTCGATGGACGTGCTCGGTCCTGAAGTTTTGTCTGAGGCGAGGGGAATGCCGAGATTTTCGAAAACCTGCTGGACTTTTGCTAGATGCGCAGCCGGAAGCGAGTTGGGAGATGAGATGATTAAAAAATCGTCTAGTAGGTGGATGAGGTAGGGAATTGCATAGATGTTAGAGAGAATCCAGCAAATTGCCTCTGACAACATGTCGAAAATTTTTGGGCTGCTTCTGCAGCCGAAAGTGAGACGGACAGAAAAGTAAAATTTATTGCGCCATCGGATGCCGAAAAGGTGCCAGAAGTCTGGGTGTGATGTGATGTCGACTTTGGCTAGCCAAGCGCCACGACCGGCGTGTTTAATTAAAGTAATGGCTTGATCGATGTTATGATAGTGCAGAGAAAATTCCTCGATCGGAATGAGGCAGTTGATGCTTGGAAAGGCAGAGCCGTGCGTTGACGAGAGATCGAATATGAGGCGCTTTTTGCCCGAGAATTTACGTGTCGCTACGCCAATGGGGCTGATGTGAAACGCTGTAAAAGGGGGAGCGTCGAAGGGGCCGATAATGAATTTAGCGTTGATCTCCTTTTTTATGAGGAGATCAACTGACTGCGAGCGCAGACTGGAGGTTGGGGCATATTAAGTTGTGTGATGGAAGACTGATAACGCCGGGGTCGAAGCCGTTCGCTTGACCGATCAGGAGATAATCAGTGAACTGGGTGTCGGGGTGCGAAGATAACTCAAAAGACAAACAAGAAACGTTCACAGGAGTCGAGAGGTAATTTTTATGTTTTTTATTTGGAGCTTGAGACACTGGGCAAACAATTAGAGCGTGTGCACCGCTGCAGAAAGTGCACACATGCAGGAAGCGACATCTCTGTCTAGAGCATCTGCCTATGTTAAAGTTCCTGCAAGCCTCGAAATTGCTGGGTTGCCCAGAGGTTTGGTATGCTGGGCGATTTGGCAAGCGCGGTACAGAGGAGGTGGATTTGGGAGGTGAGGCTGAGCGTGGGGGAAGAGAGGGAGTGACTAGAGGGCATTCGATTGTGGTATGCGCTACTGAGCGACATACCGCGCAAGACATATTGCGGACACCCAGGAAGACCCTGTTATGTAGCTCAGTGTCCAGTGCTCCCCAGTAGGGGCAGTGCTTCTACTGAGCTACGCGAATGGCGCATTTGGCTGAGAAAAGTTTGTGATACGTATTAAAGTGTGTACCCCCATAGGAGAGAGCGAGCTCTGCCACGATGGCGAGGTAATCGCTCAGCTCGCGTCTCCTATGAGGGAACACAGTGCAGATTACGTCGGTGAAGCGGGAAAAGGCGACGGTGAATTCAGGGAATGACAGAGTGCGGGTGTGGTTGGGTGACTGATTTTTAAAGGTGAGCGATAGATCGCCGTAAGTGATCTGCCGCTCGGTTGACGGGGGTGATGAAGGTGAGAGAAGTAAATAAAGGTCTGTATCCGCACCTGTCAAAATCTGAGCTCTGATGTTCCCCGATACTGGAGGTGGTTCCAAAGCCGGTGCATTTATTGGCACAGGCATCGCTGTCGCCGTGGCCAATGAGAAGTGCGATCTGGACTGTGGAATAGAGAGAAGGGAGGGAATGGCGGCCGCTTGAGCGGCTAGCGGAGGCATGCTTGCGCTAGCGGCGGCTGCTAAGGTGTCTGTGTGATGGCCGAGACCCGGCGCCTGCATCGCCAGTGGAGGCAGCCTCACGCTGGTTGTCGACAGAGGCGCCGCGGGCCAAGAGCCTGGGGCGGGGAATGGGTAATAATGCACCGGAGCTCCGGGTGCTAGTGAGCTTAAGTCGCCTGGGCGGCTAGCCTTGATGACTGGAGTGTTGGCTAGATCCTTGAGCTGGCCTACTGCTAGAGGGACGAGTTGCTGGAAACTCTCGACTGGGGGGTCCCTAGCATCCGGGAAATCCGTGGCATTATCCGAGCTCGCGGATGACCTGCTGTTCCGACTTGCCAACGGGCGGCCGCGACAAGCCCAGGCCGGGAATAAGGAGAACCACAAGCCGTGCCCGGCTTGTCAGTGTTTTTTTGCGGAACGGACTTCGGAAAGGTGGCATCCGCCTGGGAGGAGGCGTAGAGGCCGTAAAGCTCCGCCTTGGTCATCCGCCTGTTGAAATGGATGTCCGCGTTGGATAGAGCCAGTCGTAAGCTCTGGACGGTCCATTTCTGGAAGGCGGGGATCGTGTTGCGTGTTGAGGTGTAAGAAGAAGCCAGAAGGGGTTGGACGTCTTTCTGGGCCTGGTGATGGTGTGCAAACTCTGGCTTTTGCTTTGCGAGGTGCGGAGCGGCGGAGCTGGCGGCCACGTGATGAAGCCGGGGAATCGCTTCCTGAATCCGAACCTGAGCTGGAATGGTGGGAAGCGCTCGGCGGCGCTGAAGAGATGCGGTTAGCAGACAAATCTTCGTTGGCGGGGGTCTCGGACATAGCTTCGAACTAATGTCGACGCTTAATCTTAAGAGATAGAGTAGGTAAGATGGTTTCCCTATTTATAAGCGAGCTCGCTAGGGCTGATTGTGTAGATGCGGTGATTGCTGATAGTAGACCAGCCGTGCTGATTATATGCTCCGGCTCCTCCCGAACTTTGTTAATTAAACATCATTTAGTATGTTCGTGACGTCATCACGATGTACTTGCGTCTCGGAACTTGTTGTATTTTAATACAACTGAATGCCCAATAAAGCCGTTGTTGTTTATATTCATCTATATATTTAATGTTTTAATGTTTATGTTCATATGTGATTCGATCTGGGAAAACCCAACACATGGTGCAAATTTATATATTACAGTTTTTGATACCATATTCAAGCCCTTTCCAAATCAGTTTTTATTTTGCTTATACCTTGTGTATGTAACAAAATTTATGGCTGAGGTCGGCTGAAGCACTATGATTTTCAGGAATGGAATTTGGAAGAAAACGGGTTTAAAGTTAAGTGATGAAAATAAAAGCACAACAGTCCAGTATCACAAGTAAAAGTCACTTTACAGTGGTAAATAACAATTTAATAAAAAACATTTCCCAGTGTTGAAGTCTATAAAAATACTGAACAAAACCGTTTGAATAAAACGAAAGTAAGGAAAATGGTGCGGGGCACACTTAAAGAACGAGAGCTCTGCCATTATCACTACACAAGGAAACTAGCAAACATTACGGACAACAACTAATCAGCAGTGAAGCAAGTTTTACCTTGTTTATCATGTGCATAGTGTCTGGACTTCTGATCATCCCTTGTATGTTTTGCGATCGCGGTCCGGCTCGCATGAGCAGCGATCCGGGGATAACTCCCGGTGCTGCAGACGGGGAGCTCTGTAATCTCACAAAAACATTGTATAAAAAACTTTGCATGCTGTAGTTTACTCAGGACTGGCGGGAAATGTGCATTGATACTCCTCATTCTTCATGTTATGTGGTTTACTTTGATAGGTGAACTGTCTTTCCTGCGTCCCAGCGCGACATCCGACAGGTTTTCCCAGATCACATCACATATGTCTAGTCAGTAACAATGACAGGTGAAAACACGCACGTCCCTTCGCGAGCATATCATGCTCTAATGAAGGGAAACGGGGAGTTACAAATTGCCCACATTGTAATCCGCCAAAATGACGGACGGCCTTCGGATTTTTCCGTCACTGGTAAAAAAAATCTTTCAATGACAGAGAATTTTCGGTTAACGCGACCTCTGGTACACACACGTACAGGAATATCTGGACCACGGCCAATCAGAGCGGGGGTCCGCCCTTCACTATCTCTGATTGGTTTAGACCACGATATGGGCCTAATGTGTGTCTGTTGTTGAATCACATGAAGACTTTCAGAGTCACAGGGACTTTTTTTCTCCCTCGAACTGCTGGTCGCACCAGTGCGACCTCAGATTGTTTTAGTCGCACCATTGAGAAATAAGGTCGCACTCTAGAGCACTGACTTGTTTCATTGGGTGAGTCCTTGTCTTGTTAGTGTAGTCTAGTCTTTTTGTAATATATGGTAAGTGTTTTTTTTAGTCCTGTCTAGTTTAGTTAGTCCGTATTCCTGTTTATCTGTCATGTTTATATCTTGTTATTTTACCCCCTCGTGGTTTTTTTTGTTTGTTTATTATTTATTAAAGTCTTGTTAACCCTTTACGCGCTGTCTGCACCTGAGTCCTCTGTTCCTTGTCATTGTGTCTCACCACCATTTCATGACAAAATCAAGTCAAGAATCTTGGTGTGATTCTGGAGTCAGACCTTAGTTTCAGTAGTCATGTTAAAGCGGTAACAAAATCAGCATACTACCATCTCAAAAATATTGCATGAATTAGATATTTTGTTTCCAGTCAAGACTTGGAGAAACTTGTTCATGCCCTCATTACCAGCAGGGTGGATTTTTGCAATGGTCTTCTCACTGGCCTTCCCAAGAAAACCATTAGACAGCTGCAGCTCATACAGAACGATGCTGCCAGGATTCTCACTAGAACCATAAAATCTGAGTAAATTACACCGGTCCTTAGATCCATACACTGGCTTCCAGTTACTTTTAGGATTGATTTTAAAGTACTGTTACTCGTTTATAAATCACTAAACGGCCTAGGACCGAAATACATAAACCTAACAGACCACTTAGATCATTAGGATCAAGTCAGTTAGATATACCAAGGGTTCACTCTAAACAAGGGGAATCCACTTTATGCCGCCCGTAGTTGGAATCTGCTTCCAGAAGAGATCAGATGTGCTAAAACATTAGCAACATTTAAAACTCATCTGTTTAGCTGTGCATTTACTGAATGAGCGCTGTGCTTTGTCCGAATGACTTCACTGTATTTCATTTATACTCATTTTATTCTCAACTGTTTTAATTAACTTTAAATTAATTTATAATCATTTTAAAAGTTTTTAAATTCCTTGTTTTTATTGTTGTGATTATTTTTATATGATTATTTGTATTATTTTTATGTAAAGCGCTATAAATAAACTTGCCTTGCCTTGTCAAGAGTTCTATGAATAAAAAATCTAAAAATTACTTATCGACTCCTGTGAATATTTCTTGTTTGTCTATTGAACTTTCTCACTATCCAGACTCTGAATTTATGAATTACCTCTTGTCTGACCTCAAACACGACTTTAAACCTGGCATTGAATGTCCTATTTCTCAAAGCATTATCTGTAACAACCTTAAATCCGCTCTCGCACAGCCAGACACCGCAATAATCTGATTAAAAATATACTCCCCCGTTCCCAATATTCCATATCAGTTCGATCAGAGTAGCTACTATTAAATTCTCGGGCAAGAATAACGACCAGTGTTGGGGAAAGTTGCTTTTAAAAGTAACTGGTTACAATATTGATTTACTCTATAAAAAAGTAACTAAATACGTTTCTTGGGTACTTTTTGTGGAAAGTAACAAAGTACTTTTGCGTTACTTTTTCACACCTAACTGATGCTCATGCTTTTCCAGACTTTGCTGTTCTTTAGTGTTTAACACTGTAATGCATTTAACAATCCTATATAGCCTATAACACACCTTTATTTTCTTTACAAAACACATTTCAAATATTTCCTGACCATTAGTCCTCCACCTCATCAGAGCTCTGCCTACTCTCCATATTTATTGTGTTTTGACAGCGCGGCTAGTTGCACAAGATGGCGCCGGTGAGCTTTTGGGACGGCAGAGTCGTTTCCAGTCGTATAACACTGTGTGGGAAAAGGAGGATTCTTGGCCGGCAAATATGGTTTTTTTATTAGATTTAAAAAAGTAATATATAAGCGATATGACAGATCCTCTTTGCATTGCTGAGCACTTCATTGAGCCAAAACAACTCGATAGTGTTATACGAAATTATGATTAATCTAACATATAATATATTACTAATATAATATAATATTATTTTGATGGGAAAATGACATTTAACATATTATGTTGTATATATGCTGGTATTTGGTGAGGAGACTAACAGATGACAGTTGTTTCCTCTCTTTCTCCCGTGCTCCGCCCACTCCCCAACCCTTCTTCTAACAGTGACCATGCCCATTTAAATCTGCAGATCTGTCTGTGCGTGCAATGCCGCAAACAGTGGAACACAGCTTATGTTAACATTCACGAGGCATGAGACAATTGATTGCTGTTGCGTGTCATGACTTGCGCTAATTTCGCGATCTGAAAGTTATCTTCCAAACATGATCGGCATTTGCAGGACAATTGATTGCTGTTGCGACTCATGGCTCGCGCTAATTTCACGATCTGAATGTTATCTATTGAGCATGACCGGCATTTGCAGGCATTTTGTCCATGGTGGCGAGTGCGGCCACACTATAGCTCCGCTTCCCATCGCTGTGTCAAGGGTTGCCAGATTTGAGTAACAAAAACAAAGCCGGAACACTGCAGCACTGCAGACATGGCAACAATGCTTATGTCTGACTAGCGCCTGTTCCCTTTCTGTCGGTCTCTCGACGTTGTGTCGAGCCGACAGATGGGTTCGCTCTTGAGAACCTATCAACTTCTGACTAGTTTAGAAAAGGCCAATGAAATTGGCGAATGAAATTTGCATGCCGGACTCCGCCCCCGGATATCCGGGTATAAAAGGGAGAGGGCGTGCTGCATTCATTCACCTTTTGTTCTTCAGAGCCTTCACACTGATTGACTTCGAGACTTCAAACTCTACGCCGAATTACTGCTGGAATCTTACGACGTGGTGCAGCAGACGGTCCCTTCCTGCAGCAACTTCCCCTGGGCGTCTCGGCAGTGCCAGGAGTGTTCAAGTGTTTTTTTTTTCTGAAAGAGCAAATTTCTCCAGCGTGGCATGTCCCGCTGTTCTCATGGGTGCAACACACTCATCGAGGAGGGGGATGGACACGGTGTCTGCTTCCAGTACGCTGAGGCAGATGTTGTGGATACGTCCTGGACGCACTGCGGGCGGTTGATGATTCAGACGTTACATCACAGGTGGCTGTGTTCCCACGGGACCTGCCGCCCGCTACGGCAAGCAGCGAGGGTGTTATGAGGATTACAGTGAGCGTTAATCCGCCAGCCACTGGCTCACGGACCGTTCGCACCTCGTCTAGCTCGTCTGACCGTTCCCCAGGAGACGTCCCACCGTCTTGTTCCTCAACCACGTATTTGGACACGATGCGTGGTGATGAGATGTCTCTTGCAGCATCGGGGGGTGACGTACTGCCATCCAACTCCGACGATTCCTTGGGCTCCCTCCCTCGGGGGGTCGAGCCCAGGAAGAGGCGAAAGTCGAAATGTCAGCCATGTTTTCCTGGACCGCCGTGAGCATTGGGTTGCAGTGCCCGCACTGCCTCTCCCAGCGCTCGCGGCTGGTTACATGGTGCCTCGGGTTTGAGCGCTGCTCCAGGCCACTCCCGCCCCCAGTGCCATGTTTACCGGAAGTGCATGAAGAACTTAGTAAGACCTGGAACGCCCCTTTCCAGCACGTTCACGTCAAACAAGTTCTGTCATCCTCGCTTCCCTCGAGGGTGAGGCAGCAAGAGGATATGTCGATGTCCCCCAGGTGGAGCATGCCGCCGCGGTGCACTTGTGCCCGCAGGCGGCGGCCACCTTGGGGGGGCTCGACCTAGACTCCCGTCCAAAGCATGGAGGGTTTTGGCATCTCCGGTGTCGAGAGCTTACATTGCTGCGGGCCAAGCTGCCTACTCTCTCCACGCTATGGCTCCTGCCAGGCCAAGGCGTTGAGAGAGCTCCATGAGGGTAAGACCGACCCAGCGCTTACACAGGAACTCCGCGCCGCCACCGACCTTGCTCTATGGGCGACCGAAGGTGACCGCGCGGGCCCTGGGTCGGGCGATGTCCACACTTGTGGTCCATGAGAGACACCTCTGGCCGAACCTTGAACAGATGTGTAACGCAGAGAAGGTCCGCCTTCTCGACGCAACCATCTCGCAAGGGGGGGGCTGTTTGGTGATACTGTTGAGCCGCAGTTCTCAACAGTAAAGCAGCAGACAGAGGATATCAAGCATATCCTCCCTCGCCACGACTCGGCCGCCTCGGCCGTCGAGTCCCGTGCACCATCTGCTTCCCAGCAGCCCTGGTCCTCTTCGACGCCCTCCGGCTCTGGTCAGGCGGCCCCCGGGGAAGGGACATCGAGGAGGAGACCATCGCCCCCGTCAGCAGCCGCGGCGAAAGCAGAAGCGGCCCTCATGGGAAGACCCCAGGGAGATCGAGAATACCATTGGGCCCGACACCAGCCATTCCATCGCTGGGTGGTTGATCCGGGACGGTTCCTGCCCCATCCCAACAGCCCACTCTCTTAAGAGTTTCTTCTCTCTCTGGGTGTTTATCACAGCCACTCTCACCCTCTACACGATGGTGCTCGGCAACTCGACGTTGCGTCACGGCGAGACCCAATGTCGAGGATAATCAGTAGCCCTCAGCACTCTCAAAGGACAGTGCGTTGTGCTACATAATCGCCAGGCAGGTAAGCAGCAGAGCCGATCTCCTCCCCGCGGGGCTCCCCACGGTAAGTGATCCGCAATGCTCACCATCGAACCACCCCCTGGGAGGTCGATGAAGCAGATCATACCACTAGCCCCTGTCTCGGTCCCTGGGAGCCTGACTAGATCCCCCAAACCATCACGGTGGCTACGGGATACGATCCGTCTTGGCTACGCGATACAACTTATCAGATGCCCGCTCAAGTTCAGGACATCCTTTCAACCTCAGTCAGAGCTTAGGATGCTCCTGTGCTTCGGGCCAGGGTCACCACCCCTCTGGCAAGCAATCGCGCTCGTCCCTCTAGCCGAGATGTTCAATGGGTTTTGCAGCCCGTACTTTATCGTCCCCAAAAAGGGGGGTTGCTAGATCTGCGTACCCTGAACAGGCACCCACTCAAGCTGCCGTTCAGGATGCTCACGCAGAAGCGCATCCTGACGTCTACCAGATGACAAGATTGGTTCATGGCAATCGACCTGAAGGACGCTTACTTTCATGTCTCGCTTTCGAGGGCGGGTATATCAGTACAGAGTCCTCCCCCTCAGTCTGTCCCCACGAGTCTTCACGAAGATTGGGGGAGCCGCCCTCACTCCCCTCGGGGAGAGAGGTGTGCGGGTACTAACTATCTCGACGACTGGCTCATCTGGGCACACTCACGAGGTCTGTTGTGTACACACAGGGACCTAATGCTCCGGCACCTAGCTGAGAAAAGAGCAAGCTCTCCCCTGTGCAGAGCATCCTCTTTCTCGGTATGGAACTCGACTCCGTCCCTATGACAGCGTGACTGACTCAGAGTGCGGTCAGTCAGTGTTGAACTTCCTGAAGCACTTCAGGCAGTCAGCGGTCCCCCTGAAACAATTCAGAGGCTCCTGGGCACATGGCATCCTCGGTGGGGGTGGTCCCCCTCTGGTTGATGCACATGCGACCGCCCCAACACTGGCTACAGAGCCGGGTCATCACGCCTCTCTGCTGATGCACCCCAACCCCCTGGTCTTCAATGACCTTTTTGGTGGACAGGATCCCCCTAGGGCAACAAGGCACGTTGTGTGACGACGGTTGCCTCCCTGCAGGGGTGGGGTGTCGTGTGCAACGGGCACTCAGTGTCGGGCGGTGGACGAGCCCCCGCCTGCGTTGGCATATCAACTGCCTAGAGTTGTTGGCTGTGCTACTTGCACTGAAGAGGCTGTAGCCTCTCGTGCAGGGTGAGCACGTGCTGGTCCGGTCAGACAGCACAACTGCCGTGGCGTATATCAATCGACAGGGTGGCATTCGCTCATGGCAGCTAACACAACTCGCCCGATGCCTCCTCCTGTGGAGTCAGCAGGTGATCAGCTCCCTGCAAGCCACACATATCCCAGGCGACCAGAACTAGACAGCCGACGCATTCTCTCGTCAGTCAACGCCTCGCGGAGAGTGGCGACTCCATCCCCGCGCAGTCCGGCTCATATGGGAGCAGTTCGGCCAGGCACAGGGGGGGACATGTTGCCTCCCCGGACTCCTCCCATTGCCCGCTTTGGTACTCCCTGACCGAGGGACCCCTCGGCACGGATACCTTAGCGCACAGCTGGCCACGGGGTAAGCGGAAGTATGCCTTCCCCCCACTGAGCCTCATTGCACAGGTCTTGTGCAAGGCCAGGGAAGAGGAGCATCAAGTGGTAATAGTTGCGCCCTATTGGCCCATCCGGACTTGGTTTTCGGCGCTAAGGCTCTTGACATTAACTCCCCCCTGGCCGATCCCCCTGGTGAAGGACCCCCTTTCCCAGGGGAAGGGGCATGTTACGGCATACCAGGCAGACCCCTGGAACTTCCATGTCTGGACAGGACGAAGAGATCCTGAGTGGCCAACCCCCGGGGGTTGGGACACCACTCAGACTAGGGCCTCGGCCACTAGGCGGCTATACGCCCATAAGTTGCTCGATAGTTGCTCGATCGGGAACGTGCTGTCCCTTCCTCAAGAGAGACTGGAGAGTAACCTCTCCACCTCCACACTGGGAGTGTATGTAGCCGCTACAGCCGCTCATCACGACCCAGTTGCTGGGAAGCCTCTGGGACAGCACAACCTGGTCATTAGGTTCCTAAGAGGGCACGAGAAGGCTACCGCCTCATCCGTGCTCCGTACCCTCTTGCGACCTAGGTGGCGGGCCTCAAGAGCCCCCCCCCTTCGAGCCCCTCGGAGCTGCCGCTCTTTCTGACCTCACGATAAAGTCGGCTCTCCTGATGGCGCTCACCTCCAAGAGGGAAGGGGACCTACAAGCACCCTCCGTCTCCACAGATTGCCTAGAACTCTGGCCCGGTGTTTCTCACGTTATCCAGAGACCCCGGCCCGGCTACATGCCCAAAGTTCCCACCACTACCCCGAGAGATCAGGTGGTGAACCTGCAGGTGCTCCCCACCGGGGAGGAAGACCCAACTCCGTCCGTGTTGTGTCCAGTACGTGCACTGTGCCTCTACTTGGACCGCACACAGAGCTTCAGAAGCTCTGAGCAGCTTGTCTGTTCTGGAGGTCAGCAGAAGGGGAGGGCTGTCTCCAAACAGAGGTGATGCACTGGATCAGGGATGCCGTCGCTACGGCATACCGATCTCAAGATCGCCCCTGCCCATTAGGAGTGAGGCACACTCTTCATGGGCACTGGCTCAGGGTGCCTATCTGGCAGACATCTGCAGAGCTGCGGGTTAACTCGAATTAACTCGAGTATTGATAGGTACATTTATAAAGTAACTGTGTTACATTACTCGCTACTTAAAAAGTACTCTTATTACATAACGCACGTTACCCCCAACACTGATAACGACTGCATAATTCTCCGTTTCCAGGCATAAACAGCTTGATTCCCCTCAAAGAATTTTCTCTCAATTACCACAATATCGACTTTGCAATCGAAATGCTGAATTGTAGGTCGCTCCATCCAGAGTTTTGGCACCTATTTGCTGGCGTGATAAATTCTACTTCACCGTACGCTTAAAGATCGGGTAACACACGCAGTTTCTGCCAATCTCATATTAATCTTGAGTGCCTAAACAGCGCCTACTGCATACTATTGTATCTTCAAAGTTAGTCCCGCAAAATTTAGTTTGATAACATTTATAAAAGAGAGCTACAGCTGTACGATTATTTCCGGAAAAACATGAGCTGCTAGAGGTGGGACTTGTGGGGAGATTGGGATGGAACTACAGCACGAGCAAGCGTCACATCATCACATTAATCTCTTTGTGTTTTGTACATTATGCACGTACATGCCAATTGCCAACAAAACATAGACATATGACTTAGTTTCACTTACCGCATGCAGTTCACGTAATAAAATGCCGTGAACAAACAGACACACCTAAACTTCACTATGGCAAGGGTAACAAGCTGCAGCGCAGCCCATCTTGATGCAGCGCAGATAACCTTGATGGTAAGCGGGTCTTGCTCGTCGGTTGGCTCGTGGGCAGGCTCTTTCTTTCGCCTTCACCTTGCTGTGCTTTTGGCTAATAAAATGAATGACGACACAGGGATCCAGAATTAGAATAAACTTTCCGAAACAAGTTGGAGTGCTGGGGGAGTGTACCAAGTATAGAAATACTACGTCATATGTCAAACTGTTTTTTAAGAAGTTGACCATGTTAAGCATGAGGAGCCAGCACGTTTAACAGTGTGAAGAAGTCAGAATGCATGACATAGCATGATAGCTCCACTTTAACCTTTGGTTGTAAAAGCAGTTCGAAGATTTTTGACATCAAAGGCATTTTGAATCCAAGATGGCAGCTGGTCCTTGTCTTGGTGAGCACCTCCAGGTGCTCACCAAGGGGTAGACGGACAAGACAAGGCAGACTGAGACAAAGACAAGACCAGACAAAACATGGAGAACAGAATCAGTGGCAAACAAGACAAAATTACAATGGGGTTGGGGTGCGACAATAAAAATAACAAACATGGGAGGGGGGGTGGGGCAAAACAAGGGCCCATAGGGGGCAGTTCATGGGGGTGGGGAGAAGTCCCAGTCCCCGGCTGCGCTCTAGGGCGCGAAGTCCTGGGGGACTTAGGGGGAGTCCTGGGGGGAACAGTCCTTGGCCCTGGGAGTTTCCCAGGGGCCAGCTGGACAGGGCCTGACGCCGGCTGGAAGGCCGGCTGGACAGGGCTTGACGCCGGCTGGAAGGCCGGCTGGACAGGGCTTGACGCCGGCTGGAAGGCCGGCTGGACAGGACTTGACGCCGGCTGGATGGCTGGCTGGGACGCCGGCTGGGACGCCGGCTGGATGACCGGCTGGGATGCCGGCTGGATGACCGGCTGGATGGCCGGCTGGGACGCCGGCTGGATGGCCGGCTGGAGGGCCGGCTGGAGGACCGGCTGGAGGACCGGCTGGAGGACCGGCTGGAGGACCGGCTGGATGGCCGGACTGGACGCCGGCTGGTTCGCCGGACTGGACGCCGGCTGGATCGCCGGACTGGACGCCGGCTGGATCGCCGGACTGGACGCCGGCTGGATCGCCGGACTGGACAAAAGACTAGACACAAGACTAGACACAGGACCGGACACAAGACTAGACACAAGATCAGACACAAGACTAGACACAGGATCAGACACAAGACTAGACACAGGATCAGACACAAGACTGGACACCGGCTGCACCGGACTGGATGCCGGACTGGACACCGGACTGGACACCGGCTGGATCACCGGACTGGACGCCGGCTGGATCACCGGACTGGACGCCGGCTGCACCGGACTGGACGCCGGCTGGATCCCCGGCTGGGCAGGGTTCAGCATCTCCCTCCTCTTCTTCTTCTTCTTCGCCCGGCCCACAGGACGTGTGGCCGGCTGGAGCGAAGCGATAGGGAGCCCGATAAGCTCCGAACCGGAGGAGTCGGACGGGGAGTCCCACGACTCCCTTCGTCTACGCCGGCCTCGGATGCTGATGGGTGGAAGAGGAGCTGCTGGGGGAGAGGCGGAAGGTGCGGCCATGCCGATGACCCCGATCTCCATGACGCAATCCTCCGGGATCGCGGGTAGGGGAGATGGATTGGGTTGGGCTGAGACCCTGGACTCCGGGCGGTTCATGGCATATCTCACCGTGCACTCGAAGTCCAGTGGTCTCAGCATCCTCATCTCCGCCCGCGACAGAGGGTCCCTGAGGCCACCGTTGAACAGGACCGCGAGTTCCGCCTCCCCAAAAACCACCTGCTCTGTATAAACTGCCTCCTCTGCAGCCTTTAGGAAGCGGTCGACATAGTTCATGATATTGTCATCTCCCTGACGGTGGCTGCAGAGGAGGTGAGTCTGGCGGGATCGTTGGGTGGACATGCTGCCTGCTGGGTTCAGTTCTGGCTCTTGTATTCTGTCAGGATCTGGCAGAAGAACCCAAGCGCAGGCAGACGTGAAGGGGTTAACAGATATTTATTTTAAAACAAAACACAAAACCGAACAAAAACACCCACAATGGGGGAAAACAGAACTAAGAACTATAACTAAAACAAGAGACTTCCCACGAGGGGGCAAAATGAAAACAAGACAAATAAACCAAACTCAAAGACACGACCAAACGTCTTAAATCATAAAAGGCACAAAACTCACAAACACGAACAGGAACACGGGTAAGCACAGGAACAGGAACATGAACACTAACACTAACACAATCCAGGACAACGCAATACACGCACATACATAATACAAGAGCACAGGACAAAGAAACAAGAGGGTATATATAGGGAAGACAAACGAGGGATAACGACATGGGGCAGGTGTGGGACATTAAACACTCAGGGAAAGATAACAAGGAAACAAGAGGAATGGGGCCAATGACAAGACACTGGAGAGAACGTATATTATTGTCAAACGGACAATAATATGTTTCTCTCCACACATAACCAAAGACTTTGTCATGACTCTGCTACAGGACCAAGAAAAACATGACTAAGGAAGCAGAGCCATGACAAAAATCAATAAGTAATAGGCTATTTTCTACCCTGGTTTTGAGGCGGGCTGGAGAAACGCTCGGTTTTTAAGGGTGGGCCGCATCGAAGACTTAGAAGTAAACGTCCACTGCTATGATTGGATAGCAGTTTGTGTAGTAAACTTAGTTTGAGCCTTCTGTGAATTTGGTTAGACATGTAACGTTATTATCAAATATACAGACTTATTTCCCGGATGTGATGGCAAGGCTTTGAGTATAGTTTGTATAGCCTATAGTTGTACTGTATGTTGTTTAGTGATATATGACAGTACATGTCAGCATTTAAGACGCGCGAACCGGACAAAAGATCACTACGATCGCGGGTCTCAAATGTTATAGTTTTCATGATAAATAAACAAACGCTAGACTCCCGGCCAAAACGACAGTGTTGGCAGATATGGATATGACCCAGCACCAGAAACTCACATAAGATTGCTGCGCCATTCCAATCGGATCCAATATTGACAGCACAGCACTGCTTTTTCATTTTAGTCTCTCCGCAAAGACTTGTTCAAGGAATCTGCGTTGAAATTAAGCGAACAAACGCTCAATGTTTTCCCCACGTGAGCTGGAACGTCTTTAAAAATGAACTTCAACCACACATTCCTACTGTTGGAATACGAAGGAAGGTTATGCAGTGACTGTGTTCTTCCACAACCAGGCACTGCACAATATTTTGCGATCTTTAACGGCATGATGCTTACACTCGCTCTATCTGGTTAAGTGCAGCTTGTGTTCAGTACTGTCATGCGCGAACCAGTGGGCAGGGCTCCAGAAGTAGGCGTTGATGTTCTTCTGTGGAAGCGGTGTTCAACCAGATAGGTGCATTCCAGAACCTGCCGTTCGCTGAGCCTCGTGTCAATAACAGTTGTAATTTCAGTAACAAGGGCGTTTTCAGGTCTGACACTTACAGGATGTTCGCTTGAATACGATTCCCTCTTATATAACAAAAGCTAGGGTTAAAATTGTGGTCCTAGTTTACTGCACCTTTAAGACCTATCCCTTATCAACAACAGACAATCTCCTACTTAATTAAACAGAGACCAGACAAAAAAAGGGTAATTTCGTGTACATAATCAGGCCAAATCCTCCCTCGAACCTCTATTCATAGAGAATTACAACAAGCCCGTGACTCGCTTTTGGTTCCAAAATCTCAAATCCGCCCTTCAGCAGTCAGGTTTCCCTGAAGTTTTAAACTTCCATCGGATGCCGCGAAAGCTCTTCTGGCTGAGCACCCTCACTTTCCTCCCACCTCGCGAGACTTACCCGTCTGATGCCATGAATATTGAACTCCCGTCGGATGTCACAAAACCTCTCCCGGTCAAACTTCCTAACTTTTATTCCACCTAGTGAGGATTACCCATCTGATGCTGTGAGTATTGATCTCTCGTTGGACGCCACGAGAAACCTCCCTACTGGACTCTTCTATTCTACTCTAACTATCCTATCATATGGGAAGGCCCACTTTTCTGCACCGTGAGCTGCTCCCATGGACCTTCCCGGTCAATAACAATGCTGCCCACCCTTTGTTCGGTCGGTATGGCTCACCTTTCGACGCTGCGAGCTGCTCCCATTTAGAAGTGTCATGAGCTCTCCCAATCAAACACACAATTTCCTGGCTACTAGAGTCCGTCCACCTGGCGCTGTGAGGTGCTCCCATCGAAGGTTGCATGGGTTCTCCCGACCAAGATCAGGCTTATTCCCAAACACCAGCCCACCAAATTCCAGTGCTATTTGGGGGGGAGGTTAGGCAATTTGGCGGCTGTCCGTTACTCAGTTGCTTTTCGTGGATACTCTGGGTTTGGGCCCAAATACCAAGCACAGGGCCAAAATCCCGAGCTCGTGCCAACTCCCGGACCTGAGCCCTCCCCTCGGTCAACTCGCCAAATACGCATATCCTTTCCCTATCTATTATGTTATCAGAGGACATCTGATAATCAGCCTACTCTATCACAAGTGGAGCTCATTCAGTAACCATCCAATCAGGGGTAAAAATACACAGCGTCTTACCTCCATTCCTCATCAGTTTTACAATTTCTTAGTCTCAAACCGGGGGGATGGGCTCGGGCCAAATCCCAGACTTGGAGCCCTCCCTCTATTATATGTAAGTGTGAACTTGTGAAATATCCCTTTAAGAGTGTACACAGTGGAAAAACCTTTTGCGTACACAGTGAGTGAAGCTGCCGCTCTGCCTCAACAGAAGCGGGACCGGAGCCGCGAGGAATGCGAGGCTGGCAGTCCTCATTGAACAACGCTAACAGAGAGCGCAGTGTGCGGACTGGAAACTGTCCGATTTGTGTCACAATCTGTTTGAGTGCTGTTTGAGAGATTTTGAACCCGAGTTACATAGCAGAGTGATTTAGAACTCTCAGGTCTAAAATAGGGCACAGGGCTCCATCCTTTGCACACAATACACGCAAGCGTTTCCCTCAAGAGCCGTGCGTGCATGCTGCACCCCCAAACACACCACACACATATCCTGTGTGTCCCTGTCCGTGATGTAACGCAGACAAGGAGACACAAGGGGACGGTCAAAACACATCCTTTGAGATTTTCCATTCTTCTTGACTACTTCAGCACTAAAGAAAATGGACAGTACAACACAGAGCGCTTTGCTGAGCCATCAAAGATGAAAATGCCGGTTTTGGATGCCCTTTTATACTTCCTAGTCCAATACGTGCAGGAAATAGTGGTGCAGTAAATCTACTTTTTGCTGGAGAAATGATAATAAGTATGTCATGCAGCACAAACATACCATCATAAACATAAACATAAACATAAAGGAGGCCTTCATTATTGTTTTGGTAATACTTGTGCATGCCTACAGCCTGAACCCGTAATAAGCATGTGTTTGATGTCATCGTTTTTGGAAAACGACGGGCCACTAGGTGGCGCTAAACGATGGGCCACTAGGTGGCGCTGTGCTGAAACTGTGTATTTCTCCTCAGGTGCAGACTGTGAAGACATATACCAAGTTTCTTGTTGATTCATGAAAGTTTGCTGAAGATACAGCATCAAATCAATTTTGACTTGCTCATCGTGAAAATCGTTAACATGGTTAACAAATTCCATAACTTTTTGTCAGCACTGTCTCTTGATGCTACATAGCAAATATTTAAAATGTTGTGTTTTTAAAAAAAATCAAAATGGTGGGAAAATTGTCATGATGGAAAATGACGACAGGAAAAATAATTTTATTTCTACGACTCACAGTTCAAAAGTTTGATTGATTTAACTCTGATGGATGTGATTTTTTGGGGACAGGAATAACAATTGATGACTTCCATATCGCCATTATTTTTGAGGTATGGAGTGATCGAGGGAAGAGAGAATGAAGAATAGGAGGTAATTCCAGGGATCGAATTCCGTCCGGCCCAGGAGCCTTATTGGGTTTGCACTTAATGAGCTGGAAATAGACATCCTGCTTAGTTAAGAGGGGCTCATAATCCAACTCTTGATGGGTAATAAAATCCAAGAGGCTATCACACTCTGCTAAAAAACATTTTAAGTATCAAAGCAAGGATAAAAATTATTCAAATTTGTAGCAAAGGTCTGATACACAAGTAGTCTGTTTAATTGAAGCCTGATCAGTTGAATAGCCTGTTTGGTGTTCATAATTGCAAAATGCTTTTTAGCCTTGGGGATTTCATTTTTAATGTCCTGGTTTATAATCTTGAGACCAGCAAAGTCCTTCTCCCTAAAACGCGAGTTGTTTCTTATGCAAGAGATAAATTATCTGTGAGTTGATCCATGGTTTTGAATTTGGATATGTTTTGATAGTCTTTAGAGGTATCAGTGTGTCTGTACAATATGTTATATTATCACTGATAACTAGAGTCAGCTCATCACATTTGTACCTTTATGTTTGTACTGTATGTGTGTAAAAGGTCACCTGTGTATCTAGACCCAGCAAAATAATCATGATGAAAAAACAAACAGCCCACAACTGAGGAAGTGGCATCATAGCCACAGCCTGGGGATAAGCTATGAACGCTAGACCTGGACCTGAAAAAGAACTATTAATAATTAACAATAAAGGCTTATTTCATTGTTTCAGTATATATATATATATTTTTTTTTTGACGCAGTGATGTTTCTAATGTCTTAAACTACCATATCAACCTTGTTATACTGTGCAGTACCTGATTCGGCCACCTCTTCAATGGGGGCGCCCTGCTGATGGGCCATGAAACCCAAGACAGAAAACACAGCAAAACCAGCCACTAAACTGGTACCACTGTTCAGTAGACAGAGCCACAAACTGTCTCTGGCAGAACAAACATAGATTACATACAAACACACAACAACGTGCTTGTATGTCATTATATATGTTTAAGAAATGCTCTTCTCTTTTGAAGACATCTGCAGGATCTTACAACACAACAAACATTCACATTTGTTCAATTCTTCCTTCCACTGCACCATAACTAACCTGTAGCAGTTGTTGTTGTATTTATTGTAGCTCCCTAATACAGTTAGAGAGCCAACAGACAGACTGTAGGAGAAAAAGATCTGAGCTCCAGCCTCCATCCAAACCTACACACACAACATCCTAATTGCAATGCACCAATACTAGTTTTATTTTTAAAAGTTTTGTTCCTTTCTAATGTTTGTAAAAAATCAAGTACGTCAACTAAATTAGACATTTGACAATTGGACACTTTCTATCATTCTAGTTGATTCTAGCTAACCTGATTTGCATTTAAATGTGTTTATAAGGTCTCATGGAGGAAGAGTGTAGATGGTGAAGTACCTGTGGGTCAGAGAGACGGGCTGGTTCAGGGTAAAGGTAAAACATGATCCCCTGTAAGGCTCCAGGAAGTGTCAACCCACGAATCAGTAACACCAGCAACATCGCGTAAGGAAATGTGGCTGTAAAATATACCACCTACAGGTACAATACAAGAAATGCTCATACTCCATGGGATCAGATGCATCTGCCCTCAAAAAACTTTTTGTATAATGTTTTCTGTCGTAAATATAAATGCATATTGTGTCAATAATTTTTTTCTGCCATACATCTGAACGTTTTTCTTATTTTCTTCTGCACCATTTACCAGGCTCCTTAAATTCCACATTAATCAGTTCATGGATCAGTTCAATTTCACACAAGTTAACACAATAAGACGGGATGTTTTGTGCATATTCATACTGCAATGACGCTTTTCCACTGTCTACAGTACCTAGTACCTGATACTTTTTAGTACCACCTCAGTTAAACACACAGACCACTGATTGGTCAGAGAGAAACGTCCCTACCAGCATCATTGGATTTGCGACACAACAATACAAATTTTTGTACTATCATCAGTTCATACTATGCTTAATGACAGTGATATAGTGATTGACCCTAAACACATATGCAAGCTTAGCTCCTTACGCCCATGTGCTCTTTGTTGTACGAATTCCTAAACTTGTATTTTTTAGCAGCATTCTGTTTTGCTGGCATCAGCCTCCTTCAAAACAAACTTCATCTTGCAGTGAAAGACATCCACATTCCAAGAATCAAGAAGACCACTTCATCCATTCGCCTCATTGCTCCTGTGTTGTGCATTTGTTTGTGTCTCTTATACGATGAAGCCACAACAGTAGAGGCGGTGTAACTATGATGATAAGTCTATATTCCCCCACTCACTTTGAAGCGGTACTAAACTGCAGTGGAAAAGCAAACCGAGCCGAAGTAAAGCGAGTCGTGCTGAGCATAGTTGTACCACACAATGGAAAAGCGCCATAAGTGCATTTATTCAACTTGATCATACACACCTTGCCTGTAGATTTGACTCCTTTCCAGATACAGAAATAACACGTCATCCACATTGCAATGAGACACAAAAGAATCTCCCAGTTAATGTGACCCATCTGCTCAATACCTCCAGATAGAGACAGCACTCTGCGTCTGTATAATGTCATGAGAAAAACATCGGCTAATACTCTTTTTACTACTATTTATTATTTTTGCTTTTTTCTATGAGAAGTGTAAATGTTCTCTTTATGAAAGTGTAATTGGATTTATTTACTCCCAGAACTCAGTAGCTGGAGAAGTTGAATTCATTGGTGTTGTGCGGTTGAGGGTCAGATTTCTTGCAGCACCAACTATACAGTAATCTAAAACAGAGATACGAACTCTGTTTGTGATTGTATTCATATTTTAAGTTTTGATTTATGTGCGGGTGAAATGATCACCTGTGTTCCAGGTGTTGTCACAGCTGGCCCATGGGAGTTCAGGGCTGAAGGAGAAGAAGAGGTAGAAAAGTGCCCAGGCCAAAATGATGATGTAACACATGCAGCTGTACAGCAGAATCATCTGTCCTGCATAGCCGATACCTGACGAAACACAAAACACACTGACTAGAAGGAAAGTCTCATTGACCTTCATGAATACATTATGGTTGATTCTGCACTTTGAGTTTTCTCTTTATCCTTCTGGTTATATATTAAACTAAATGCTTTCCTACATCCTCCATCAGTCTCTTCCTAGTAAGTCATGTGTTAATATTCTTGTCACTTAACTAAAGGAATCAAACAGAGATGACATCCTGAAATAACCATTTTTTTATTGTGTCATCTTCAACGTGCATAAGCAATGGCATTAAAGTTCTCTGCGTCTGTGCTTGCAATCATTTTAAAAAGAGATTCGTTCTTTTGTGACTCACCCTCAGCCAGAGGACAGAGGCGATGCCAACATGTAATGCCACCCTCCCGTGTGTACTGTCCCATTGCCGTCTCCAGCAGGAACAGTGGAACCCCACAGGTAACCACAAACACCAGGTAGGGTATCAGGAACGCACCTTAGGACAACACTTTATTACACCACAAATGCCACATAGCGAAAGTCTGAGATGTTTTAGACTGCTGGTGGTCTCGTACCTCCTCCGTATTTGTAGCACAGGTATGGGAACCTCCACACGTTACCCAGACCGACCACATTCCCTGCCACAGCCAGAAGAAATTCTGCTTTACTCCCCCAGTACCCTCTGTCCTCTATCTGTCCATCTGTCCTGCTCATAACTTTCACCCGTTTCAAATGATGTCCAGACTTCTGTAATACCACAACACCGAAGGACATACTGCTTAAGTTGACATAAATGCAGTAAGCTATTCGTGCAGTAAGCTATTCATTGACTGTTTTCCCCAGTTGAAATTAAAACCAAGGTATATGATCTGAGAAATAGAAAATGTACTAGATTAGACTGGTCAGGTTGAAATGTACTGCAGGTTAAAATGGGTCGAAAAAACGAATCAACTCAATAACTTTGCAATATGTAGTCTAAAGTGATTAGTCAAAACTTAGGTTTAATAATCAATATGTAAAACCTACAGGCTCCAATTTAGACAAACATTGATTTGCCAACAGCCCTACTCTTTAACATAGGAACAAGATTTCTAACATTTAACCTATAAAACAGAATCCTCCTGTTTAAGAAATAGTGTGTTATGCTATGCAGTTTAAATAATATATATACAGTATATGTTTTGGAATCAAATATCTGATATGTATGCTTCATGGTTGTGTTTATATGCCAGGGTCACCTCTACTCCAAAAATTGTAGGGCAAATTTTGATACTTTAACATGTAATAACATTTGAGATATAAATAATAATTGAAACAAAATAGCAAGAACACAAATCGAGTAAATACTGCTGGAATTAATTTGATTAAATAGTAAAGAACCCTCAAGATTTCAGTGCGTGCTTTCTAGTCTATGGTGACCCCACATTCCACTAATAAAAATGGAAGACCCCCACTTGCGGTCTTTGCACTTGACCACTTGACTAGTTGCACTTTGTCACTTCCTGTTTGCTGAGCGCGCGTGGTTTGAGCCGGTGTTGTGTAATATTCAGTTCCCGTGAAAAACTGTTCCAGTGGGCGGGGTTAGTGTTAATATTCATTGGTCGTTCCGCGGTGGGCGTGGTCTTTGAGCACAAGCGACTGGAATGGAGTGTGTTGTCTGCTCTCTTCCCTAGTTTGGTGAATTATTTCATTAAGCGAATGGTCATATGCCCCGTTTAG
Organism: Triplophysa rosa; assembly: GCF_024868665.1. Taxonomy (NCBI): domain Eukaryota; kingdom Metazoa; phylum Chordata; class Actinopteri; order Cypriniformes; family Nemacheilidae; genus Triplophysa; species Triplophysa rosa. The sequence goes on from NC_079901.1 coordinate 700,240, forward strand.
ATGTACTTATGGTTAAAATGCTTAGTTTTGCATGTGGATTTATAAAAACGCTTTCTCATGGCCATATGGCAATGTTTTTACTGTGTAGCTTACTTGGATGATACTAAACGATAGGCCTACTAAATTGAATCGAACATATTTCTCTTGTTTTAGGCATTTATTGTCAAGCTAAACTGGGTCCTAGTTGCTGTGTTTTTTTTTCTTTTCATAACTTTCATTGACTGCAACTACTCTCAGATGTGGTTCCATGCATGTTCAAATAAAGATTTGTTCTCTGGTGTTGATTTGTGTTTATAAGTTTATTTTGTCAAGAGCCTTACAACAATTCAAAAGAACAATAGGCAGGTGATAGGTGTTTATGGGTGTTTTCCTGTGAACTAAAAGACCATTAGGAGAAGGGAGAACAAACGACAATATGGACATTTTAAACGTATTGCCCATAAATGGCGTTGCTTCTAGTACTGACACACACAGTCAACTTTTCCTGTTTCCCAAAAATCCATTTTATTCTATTTTTTGAGATTTAAAGCAGCTTTACATGACAAAAAAACTAGGAAAGAATTAAGATGAGAGTACATTCACAGCACAGCAAGAACAAGTGCGTCTGTCAGTCACAGGGATTGGCATCATCTCTCCAATGAGTCTGTTAGACTGGAGCTGGAAATGATATGATGGTCCTGAGGTCAGGTGGAAGGGCAGACAAAGAGTAGTTTATGAATTTCTAACAGCACATAATCATTACTGTTATTTGAATTTAATATTTTACTATTAAACTGTAGACACAGGATGCATTCTGTAAATTCTGGCTGAATCAATCCAGATGCAGCTGTTTTGAGAGCTACGTCACAAAGACTGCATCGCAGCACATACCGTGTAGCTGGCCCAAACTCTGTTTGGCACCTGGATGGTTATCATAAACTCATAAGGTAATGATTAATTTTCTTGACATCTGCTAAAGTCACACTTTTTTTAAAGACACATTTTAATATGTACTGTATGCTAGTATTGTTTAGGTGCATGATGGCCATACAGCATTATTTACCATGGTGATAAACACAGATTAAAGCTAGCCACCGTAACTGGCTTCATGGTACAGGTCCCTGGTGGCGGCCATCATGAAGGGAACAATCAAAAGACCTGTTTAGGATTTTAAATACGTATATATAGTGTATATGTGAAGCATCATGAAAAGAGGGGTGTACGAAGTGTGATGGACACAGGGGATTATGTGTATTTATTTGTTGTTTTAAACATGATGTATTTATAAATGGTTGTAAAATCATGTTTATTTATTAGATGCATAGAAGATGGATGAAATGATTGAGTGGGGCTGATATTAGATGGATGCATTGGATGTTTGTGTATGTAGCTATGCAATCAATTATGTAATCTTCTTTCATATTCATAATACACTAGAGAAAAAAAACTGCCTGGTAATTAAAAATATATATTTTGATTGGTGGCTACAGTCGGCTTGTGGTTTTCCTTGTTGCATCCAACAACAATCGCAGTCGTACTGTACAGTCCTGCAACATTTCAACACAGCAGTCACCCGGTATGGTGTGCCGTCACAAGTGCGTTGTGATTATGGTGGAGAGAACGTTGATGTGTGCCTCTTCATGAACGTCTTCCATGGAATGCGCACCAGGAGTGTTCTCAGAGGTCAGAGTACACACAACCAAAGGATCGAGAGGTTTTGGCGTGATCTTTGGTCTGGCATTATCAGTGTTTACCATGGCCTCTTTACATTCCTAGAGTCAGAGAGCATCATTGATCCTGCCAATGAACTACATATATGGGCTTTGCACTATGTGTATCTTCCAAGAATAAATATGGATCTCAGAGTTTTCTGTCGTCGCTGGAATAATCATGGCCTGCGCACAGAGGGATTTAGCACTCCAGTACAACTGTTTGTCAGAGCATGCCTGCGGTTACAGAACAGACCCTTGAGAGCCATTCAGGGTGTATTTGAAGGACCATTTAATACCCCAGAACTTGAAGGCAGCGTTCTGCCACAGCGGCCAGATCTACCATCGGCACAAGAAAGGGATACGCCTGAGTACCATAATGCTGAGCCTTTATGGAGAGAGGACATTCATGTGCCTGAAAGTCTGCTCGATCTAAATGAAGGTCATGTTCATCAGCTCCAAAGCTTGGTGGATCCTCTGGATGTCTCCAGGGATAGCATGGGTGTTGACCTTCTTCAGATGACAATTATGTTCCTGCAGTCTGTGGTTCATCCTTAGACACTGGTAATATTGTGGTTTTGTTACACAATTTGTTTTCAGCAATAATTGTCAGTTCTGTTTCTAATATATAATAATAATATAATATGAGAATGGTCCAGAGTTTTCATAGACTTAACAAAAATTCTCATTTGTACCAAGGTGTGGTAAAATGCCTCCAGCAATTTGCTTAATTTACAGCAAAATCAAGAGTACATGCGGATGAGCGTAAAATGAAAAAGTATATAACCAATCATTATGAATTAAAAAATACTGTGGGAGCCATTATTTGTTTTGTGTAATTTTAGTGTTAATGTTTGAGTTGGACAATGGACAATAAAAATGACATACACGGAATATGGTATTGGTTCTTTATTTATCTCCTCACGAAGCGCCTCAAAAAGAGACCAAACCAGCAAATAACGCCCACAAATATTAATAGCCTGTTTTTAACCACCTAGTTAAATTACTATGAATGGAAAAACTAAGGCTGGATCTTGAAATTTATGCTGCGTTCCAGACAGCTTGGATTTGGGATATTTCCCACCACAAAACCGGAAGTAAAGCCTGAATTTAGTATTGTTAAAAGTATTTAGTAACATTAAAACACTAATGTTATTAGTTAGATTTACTAATATTAAAATGTTTTTATTAACCTAGGAAGAGCCGTAAAAAAAATCCGGGTTTAGGTGGGAAATATCCCAAATCCGAAGCATCTGAACGCAGGATCAGTAGCTACATGCACCCATTTTTGTCAATTCAACTGAATTCAATCTGATTGCAGATCATTTCAGTGCTGTTTACAAATGTTTCACATTTTGAATTAAAATGAAGTTGTGAAATAATACTATGTTCTCTCTTTGCCTTATGTAATGTTATAAAAGAACACAAGAGCCCCGCAGAACATACAGCGCGAGTCCCCATTCCCTTAATTATGCGCGTGACTCTGAATTGATAAAGCAGGCTTGTGGTGAATGTAGTGTTTTTTATATTTGACGTAAACATAAGATAAGACATATACGCAGCACTGCATTCGAGCGTTAACATGCATAATTTTTTCCTCCTGATCGGATTGTTTTCGGTCTACACCACCCATTTCAATCATGAAAACATGAAGGCTTTTCAGTACTGACTGATCAATCAATCCGATTACAAAATTATTTGGTTGCATGTAAACGTGGCTAATGGTTATTTTTTGGAGGGGGGAAGTATGGCTGATTTACACCCCAAGGGGGCGTTTCCCGCTCTACCATATTTTAAGTGATCGTGGAAGAAGATCCGTGGCACTGGCAGGGCTCATTCAACCTGCTGTACAAGAAAAAGCATGTCAGAGTACAGATCACGTCTTATAAGGTTAAGATCACAAATAAATGCGAACTTCGATAGGTTGATAGGGCAAGCAACTCTGGCAAACGAAGCCCAAGAAGGCAGTCTGATCGATAAGTAATTTGCCGTTAATGTGTAGTTGTAAGGATACTTGCTAGACAGATGCTTTATTATTATGTATGACCTGGCCATTATTCATGTCAATTAAGATTGAACGTAAACATGCTGCGCGTGCTCTCGCGGATAGTAATCTTTTTTTGGTGGGCGATTGACGAGGAACATGTTTAAAAGAAATCTTAAATCATGTGAGCGAACTGTGAGGTTACTGCGTTGACGTTAGCAATATATTTATTCCTAATAGCCAATTTGGCTTAATTTTTGTACTTGTAGGTTGCGAGAGTTCAGAAATTAGACAAATCCAAGGCTGAGGAGGAGGAGGCTAACCAATCCCCCGCGGACATTGAGGATATGCTTGGGATGCATAGATGAGGGAACCAATCGATCACTGCGGTCAGGCCAGCCTCCACTTTGAAAATGACTGTCAAGCCAGCCCTCACGTTGGTTTTCTGTGCGCGCATATATGACAGATTGCGGTAGGAGCGCGGGAGGACAAATTTCAAAATAAAAGCGGTTTCACACTATCATTTGCTAGTGTTTTTCTGGTTGCAAGTGATGTTGCTAGGGCAGTGAGAGATGATGTTAAATGGTTGATATGCAGTTTCTGTGACGTTCTGGGTGATTTCTAGACAGTTGATTAGGTATCTTGATGGTTGTAAGAGAGTTGCTATGTAGTTTCTATGATTGCTCTACTGTTGTTAAGGCATTCGAGTGGTTGTAAAAGTGTTGCTATGCAGTTTGTGTGGCATTCTGGGTGGTTGCTAGGCCGTTGCTTAGGCATTCTGGTGGTTGTAAAAGTGTTGCTTTGCAGTGTCTTGTGGTGTTTTGGGTGGTTGCAAGGCCATTGCTAATAGGGCTGTGCAAAAATATCGATACTGTCATGGCTCTGCTTCATTTAGTCATGTTTTTCTTGGTCCTGTAGCTGAGCAGAGCCATGACAAAGTCTTTGGTTATGTGTGGAGAGAAACATATTATTGTCCTTTTGACCCCGCTTCTCTCGTTTCCTTGTTATCTTTCCCTGAGTGTTTGATTACCCACACCTGCCCTGTGTCATTATCCCTCGTTTGTGTTTCCTATATATACCCTCATGTTTCTTTGTCTTGTGTTGGTGGATTACATGTGGATGTTCGTGTACCTGTGATGTCGTGGTGTATTCCAAACTTGTCCAAATCGGTGTTCCTTGTTCCCACCGTGAGTCATTGTTGGTCTTGTTTATGTTAGTTTAAGTCAAGTGTTTTATAGTCTAGTTTATAGTCCTTGGTTCCTGTGTTTTCCTGTTATTATTTATTCCCATTGTCTTTGTCAGTGTTTTTCCCCATCGAGGGAGTTTTTGTTTTGTGTTTGTTTAAAATAAAATACCCCTGTTAACCCCTTACCTGCCGTTGCCTGCACTTGGGTTGTTCTCGCCACGTATTCGTGACAGATACATGTAACTATCGCAATATGTTTTTTTTCCAATAGTGTATGGATAGTGATACCTCTACTATCGATTTTTTTTTAAATCATGTCATATACATACGGCCAAAAGTAAGTGGAAGCGAGCATGGCAAAAATATAAGAACACTTGGAGCTCTCAGAGCTGATGTGTGGGTGCGCTTTGGTTTTCAAAAAAAGTCATGGAGTAATGAGTTATATCAAATAATGCTGTTTGTAGGCTTCGCAAGTCATGACACAAGTCACTTGGCTACTGCAGTGCATTAGACAGAAAGTTTATTAAGAAAAGTACCAATGACATTTATTGTGCTTTCACGGTTGTGACACCAGCACATTGACAGCACGGATGAATCAGGGTTTTATACTGCCCATGTTCAGTGTTTTAACTGTAATGCACCACAACAGCCAAGTGACTTGCGTGACCCACCTTATTCCCCTGTGCTACCCACTTGAGGGGCACAATCCACAGTTTGAGAACCCAAACCTCTGATCTAAAGGTCCATGCATCGCACATCATGGCCACTCTGCAGAGGTAAGGGATGTTTTTACACTTATCCTCACAGAAAACCCCCGCTGGTGCACAGCATGTTGTATTTCTAGCTCTACTGTACTATTTTCTATTTAAAGTAGTGCAATCAGAGGTGGACGAAGTACACAACTTCCTTACTTGAGTGAAAGTACAGATACTACTGGTCAAATATTACTCCACTAAAAGTAAAAGTTGTAAAGACAGATTCTTACTTGAGTAAAAGTACAGAAGTACGTGCTTTTAAAAGTACTCAAGTATTAAAAGTAAATATCCTTTATGTCAGTTGTGCATTGTTTTATTGTCGTATACCTTATGCATCTGAAGCAACCTACTGAATACACTGAGTAGCTCACAGTATCAGTTGTATTAAAGGAATAGTTCACTTCAAAATTTGCCCCCATTGACTTTCCATAGTCATTTTTATTTTGCAGTGAGCAACTCCTTTAAGAGCTTTATATGGTTAGCACATATATGTTTAGTTTAGATATAATCCTGTATGATCATTTAGCCTAATTATCCTCATTAGCCCCCTAGTCCTATATGTATTTATGAGCAGTGGTGTTTTATTTTGTATATTCCCTTTACCAGTTTTAGCAGCAATTTACCAGTAAGTAGTAAAGTACAAACATAAACTATAGCTAGTATAATAAAACTACGGTATTTTTAGTTGGTGTGGTTTTACTAAAGATTATTAATTGGAGTATGGTTCCTATATATAGAAAATGGTAAATTTGTGGATACTGTGGTTTTAATACAAATACCATCCCTGCTGAAAAAAAACAATGAATTTTTGAATTAGAATGAGATTTTTAAATTAAATTCCTCTTTGTAGTGTGTTTTGGGTTTTATTCCAATAGGATTTACCATCCCAGCAATAGAATCCATCACATACAAGTAGACAACAAGTATCCATAGTACAATTCCCATTATAACCATTAAATCCATTACATTTTATGTTGTATTTTGGGCAGGGTTCTATTGTTTTTATTTCAACAGGAATACTTCAACTATAGTAACTTCAGTAAAAACATCATTCATTTTCCAAATCGCTTTAAATGATACAGCAGCAGATCAGAAGTTAACACGCACGCGTAGCTCAAGGTGTTTGTGATGCTTATTTACCGTTTAGCCGTTATGCCGATCATTTTCATGACAATGTTTCTACGATCTTTGACTGATCGTAACCCACAGATGATTACACCACACTTTAACATGTGCCTTTTTTGTCTTTTATTGTTCTGTTTGCCTTTTTAGAGCGCTATCAACGGTGTAGCAGCGCCAACGTTTACATTAGTTTAGCGGGGAAGATCACAGAGTTGCCAGATTTGCATAAAAAAATCTGCCAAATGGCCATTTAAAGCTTGCCGGAAAACCGCGAGCTTAGAAAAATTGAAATGCTAGGCAACAGTAAAAGGTCCTGGCAGATCGCAAGCCACATAAATTGCGCACACAGGAAACCCCGCTGCATAGAAACCATTTTCTACTTTTGAAACTTTTTATAAATGTAGTGCAGTAAAAAGTATGACATTTGTCTTTCAAATGTAGTAGTGAAGTTAAAGTACAAGTACTCAGAAAGAATAATACTCAAGTAAAGTACAGATACTCAAAAAGTGTACTTATGTACAGTACTCAGGTAAATTTACTTCGTTACTGTCCACCTCTGAGTGCAATACATCGCAAATGTGTATCGTATGGAAATACATAGCAATATATTGTATCGTGACCCATCTATCGTGATATGTATCGTATCGGGAGGCACTTGCCAATACACAGCCCTAATTGCTAAGGTATTATGGTTATTGCAAGAGTGTTGCTATTCTGTTGCTAGGGTGTTCATGGTAGTTGTAATGGTGTTAATATACAGCCGGCATTGTTCAGAGAAAATAACTCCACTTCAGAACGATAGTACAGATTGTCACATAATCTGTGACACTAGGCCACAACTGGGGCACGTGGGTTTAATGCAGAGGTCACATTTCGGTTATGACCGTAACTGACAAATAGGTAACTTTTCATACACAGTCGTGATATTGTCTGATGAGGTTTTTTAACCCCCCCCAAATGTCCCATATATGTTGTTTTTTATATATGTTCAGATAGATGTTAAAAGAAAACTACCTGTTTCCAGAAAATACACCCACCTCAGAATCACAGTACACCATCTCAGATTGTCACTCATAAAATATCTGCACTGTCTGATGGGTGTTTTTTAATAAAAGCCCCTCAAATATCCCATATATGCTGTTTTATATCTCTGCACCGCTTCCATTTACCTACTCCCCTGCTACACTTGCCTTCTAGATCTTTACCGCTGTAATTGTGTTTGTGATACCTGTTATTCATATATTTGCAATTTCTGTGGCCTTCACAGACTGAATAAAAGCTTCTTGATTTTGTCCAGGTAAAGACATGTTTTACCCTATAGGCCTAATCACATTTTCGATTTTTATACTATTGTCTGTTGTTTCAATAATAAATACAAGATATTGCACTCTGAGACATACTAGTGATTACTAGACCTCTTTGTGTTTGTGGCAGAAGCTGTCTGTAACTTGTGTGAATTCAATTTACCAGACAACCTTTAGTGCTGAAAGAGATATTACACTAACCAATGTGAAGAATAGTTTAGCCAAAAAGGCTCAAATTAAATTTTATTGTTAATTACTCTCTTAGATTTCCTGAGTTCTATTTACTCTATTCAATGTTTATTTGCCTTTGCTAACTCGAACATATTGATTAGCCCAGCCCACAACATATTGTGTTGGCTGTAGGCATGGGCCGAATACTGGTTTTAAGATATACCGAGGTTTGAAAGAGACAAGGTTTCGAAACCACTAAGATTGTCTGTGATACTGTTTCTAAGGTATGAGCTGTGTTTACACAAAAATACATAATTAGGAAAATGTAATGCAATGTTTGATGTTTAGACCTAATATATGGGCTATGACAAAATACATTTTTTGAAAGAGTATTATAATTTTAAGGCTTTATTTTTACTTGACATAAATGTTTTTGTGTATGACTGTTGGTTAAAAATAACATGTATTTGTGTCCAGTTGAAAAGTAGTTGTTTGTATACGCAGACATTTGAATATACACATTTTATTGTTATAATTGCAATACTGGGGCAGTTGTGGCCTAATGGTTAGAGAGTCGGACTCATGACCAGAAGGTTGCCGGTTCGATTCCCAGGGCCGGCGGGTAACAACTGAGGTGCCCTTGAGCAAGGCACCTTACCCCTACTTGCTCCCCGGGCGCTGCAGTGATAGCTGCCCACTGCTCCGGGGGTACGTGTGTGTTCACTACTCTCTGGATGGGTTAAATGCAGAGGTCACATTTCGTTGCCTTGTACCTTCGTACATGTGCAATGACAATAAATTGAATCCAAATCCAAATCCAAATCCAAATCCAAATACTGTGAAACCGTGACACCCTTTTACCTATTCTGAGGTGGATTTATTTTCTGGAAACAGGTAGTGTTCTTTTAACATCTATCTGAACATATAGAAAAACAGCATATATGGGATATTTCATGGGGCTTTTATTTAAAAACACCACGTCAGACAGTCCTGATATTGTATAAGTGACAGTCTGAGGTGGTGTACTATGATTCTGAGGTGAAATTATTTTCTGAAATTAACAGACGGGAGGGAGTGGTAAGAAACCCATAGAACAGTACATTTAACATGTAAGTTAAAATCAGGCTATGACCAGTTAAAAATGTAATAAATAATAAAAACAACCTTTTTTATTTGTACCTTTCTTCAGTTTTTGAATTACCTAGGCAGCAATTAGGCTATCACCTTTAACACACACATAAAAGATCAGCAACTAACACCTGGAACATTTATATACACAAATAAATAAACATTTATTTCTTCATTTACTACTAAGTGTCTACACTGATTTACAATCCACAAAATATGAAAACAGAACTTTCCGCTCGTACGTTTATCTAGACGTTTGTCCACGCATACGTTATCCAGATGCCAAGTTAAAAAATCCTTTCAAAACACATCTATATGAGATGTGGATAGTGCCATGGATTGCCTGCCGAAAGAGACAGTCGTGTAGTTTTACGTGAGAGAAGAATACGTCGCCACCATAGAAGCGTGACACAAACGTCGTGGATAAGTACGTCGCCACCACTGACACATGTATGCATGTTAAGTTTCAAGTTACAAACCGTTGCTTCCGGGTTCAAACTCTCTAGCAGAAAAATGTTATATGTATTGGTAAATGATAACTTCTAGAAAAATTCATTTTAGATTATTTGGTTTAGATTCTGAATGAATCAGACTTTAAATAAATAATATAAATGTATGATTTTAATTTACTATTTTAAATTATAAAAAATGACAAATGCCTGTACATATAAAAAAAGCTACCATGAATCCAAGCAAAAGTCAATACAAAGGAAATGGAGTATCTCACATTCAATTTTTATTTAATCAGACTGTTTAACCAAAATGTCTAACTCACCCTTAAAAACATTGATATTCATTACTTGTGGATTAGGCTATACAATATATTTATTTTACTACTTCACACGAACATGATTAACAAATTAAAAAAACCTCCAGTGGTCATAAAAAAACTGTACTATACTATTGTACTATATAGTGTAACTACAGTAAGTTGATAAACTGTATTAGAATTTAACATTTATTATAGTAAGGTTAAAAGACGGACTACAGTTTATTACAGTGCATATACCATAGTATTTTTTTCTGTTTATATATATATATATATACACAAACATACTCACACCTATATATGGGGTCCATGAAACTTAATGGATGTTTTTTTGTTGGGGCGAGGAAAGGGGAATTATAGTTCCTCTGATTCTTGGAAAGCTCTGCTTTACAGTACGCACAAGAGCAGGAACAAACAAAAATACATTCTATGGTTAGACCTCTGGACATCTGGAAATCCAAATATTTAGCAAAAATCGCAGCACAGTTTGCCACCCACACATAAACATATATGCATGCATACATACACACACTCAGTACTCGAGTTGTAGAAAAAAAATCAGGGGGGTGGTGGGTTGGATTTAACGTTTAGGGACAGATCATTTGTGCTGATGACAGCGCATATGGTGGGAGACCAACGGTGTACCATTTTGATTAATGTTTAAGCACAAAGATAATGTGCAGGCTGGCATGGCTACCACTGCTCCTTCATAGTTAGGGTAAATACAGAGGACACATTTTCCCACTGGGTGCAAGTGCAACTTCATACTCATGATACCTATAAATCTATTGGGAATTCATCTATTAAATGATGAAACAATACCTCACAAAACATTGTAAATGAACATGAATCCTCTCAAGTCAATTCCATTTTAATTGAAGTGCAAGAACAAATGGATAAAACAAATGTACCATTTACGAAATCTGAAAACAATACATATAATACAAATACATAGCACCACCTGACATTTCTTAAACTTGAGGTGGCCAAACAAAAGACAAAAAAGGAGCAAAATGAATACTGATCAGTTCAATGCTGACTACCCCATTCTCCCCTTCAGTATCTCATAGAAGCTTCCAAAGAGTTTCAGAATCATGTAAGGAAAAGTAATCTGCCACTTGCTTAGTGAGTGGCAGAAATTGCACGAAGGACATCTCATACAAAGCTATCCACAAAAAGTTCAGTTATCACACCCCATACAGTGCAGCGATCATTTCGCCGCCATGTCTATATTTTCCCTACACGCTGCTCTGCCTACGCACTGCTTACGCGTGCGGTATGAAACAGGAGTTAAAAATCAGTAAGTTGTTCGTGTAAATGAAATGGCTGAGCTTCAAAGCGCGGGTAACCCTCCTCCTAGCTGAATTAGTTTTGATTGATTTTTCAACCGAGTCAGACTGTTATTAGGTGCCTTTGACTTATTCGGCGCAGCGCACGCAGGCCGATCAGGCGTCAAAAGCATCAATGATTTAACTGCTTGCCACTAGACTATATAAAACTACACATGTGCGTGGTGGTTAACACCGCTACTGTATATGTATACAATGTTTTATAAATGTAAAGAATGTTTACTAATGTATTTTACAACTCTTAAAATTGTCTCATAGAATAAGGCTCGATTCACATTTCGCGTCTAAAACCGCGCGGAAAACGCGAGCTGCACTGCGTTCTCCTTTTTTTCCAAAGCGTCTGGACTTTGCGCTCTCCTGGCGTCTGTCGTCGCTAAGCAACCGTGGGCCACGATAGCCGTTGAGACAAAGGATATATGGATTATATGAACTGAAAATACCTCGCAATAACTCTGCTGTTGCAATAACACAAAAACGCTGTTGCTTTAGAGCTGTGGTTCTAAACTGGTTTGGTCCTGGGACCCACATTTTCACATGGTCATTAAGCCACGACCCACTTTTTAGGATATATCATGTAGCCCAACCTTCATCATTTTACCTTTACGCATTTGGCAGATGCTTTTATCCAAAGCGACTTACAACACATTCAAGCTATACATTTATCAGTGTGTGTGTTTCCTGGGAAACAATATCACAAACGTTTGCGCTGCTGAAGCAATGCTCTACTACTGAGCCACAGGAACACTTGCTATTTATTTGAACATTAATACAGTGTAGTACTGCACCTGTCAAGCAGGAAAACCTCTTAAACTCACCTCCAATATTAAGCTTGTTTTTATTGTTTTTTGTCATAAAGTTTTTTGATGGATGTCTTGGCTTTTTGGGGAGGTTCTCTCACCCAGACCTTTTTATTTTTTGCTTTCATGGTTGCAATATGCTGTCATTGTTGCAAAGTGGCAACCGAACAATCGAAATACACTACTGGAATCTGGACGGACAAAAACGGACATCCCAACACGGAACACATTTCAAATGAGAAAAACTGGCTGTAGCACTGTTTTCCAAAGAAACATGAATCTGAACTTAACATGTTTGCCGAATATCTACGAACATATTATAGCATTTTTTTAAGTACAGTAAAATGATTACATCCAGCTCGTTTAAAGAGCAAAGAAGGAGCTCCCAAGTTATATTGGCTGATTTTCTTGTCATCCATTAAAAAAATAAACATTCAAAACTTTTGTTTGTAATGAAATGTCTACAAAAGTAATTTCAGACATTTAAGCATACAACTTTTGATTAAGATTTTTAAGACCATTAGAAACCTTTCAGTCAAGCATTTTCAAACTTTTGACTTGCATTCTTTTGACTGTGCATTCAAGAGGTAAAACAGTGCCGTCAATTTGCAAGTTGTAGAATAACAGATCGGTCACACACACACACACCACTCTGTGCAGTATGTTATCAATTCTAAAAAAAAACAAAGAGCATTATGGTCATCATTCTGATAATATCAGACAAATATGAGCAATTCACAGAATAAACCAGCCCTGAGTGATTTGTCTAGCTTTACAGTGGCTATTGATACAGTTTTTAGTACCTAATGTTGTAATACTAATACAGTATATTGTTACAGCAATTGAAGGATGTGAAGAACACTCAATATCAAGTGAGGATATAACCTGAGAACTAACAGCGGTTGAGACATCTCACTGCGTGCATTGTTCTTTTCTCTTAGCGCCCTCTGTTGGCTGGCTATGAGATGGCAGCGTCTCATATTTCCCGCTCTATCCAACAACACCAGCTCGGCCTGCGGAGCACAGCATCCTGAGGAGTAAAACATCATGATGGGCTTTCCCTCGGACCCTTCACTGATTTTTGTAGGTGCTTCTCCATTCACTAACTGGATGCGTCTTTGAGATTCGTGTCCAGCTTCTGTTTCGAAAGGCTGACTCTTGTTAAACTTGAGATGACCAACCCCTGTGGTTTCCTCATGAAGCTGTGGGAAATGGTTTCTGTTTCTCTCCGTAGTCACTTGAGACAGGGTGAGGATACCTTCACCTTGTGCCAGCTGCACAGATGCCAGTCCAGAATGACCTCTGTCTCTGGCCATGAGGGAAACATTCCAGCTGCCCTGAGAGCAGACGCCGGGACAGGCAGACTCCACACGCAGGGCAGAACATGCCGGAGGGCTTGTGTCTCGTTCCTGTGAAGGAAATACAGACTGCATTGATGAATAAACTTTGATTCAGCTTTCCTGTTAAAACATGAGACATGGTGTAACTCAGTGCTCGAATTGAATCAAGTCTTGTGGGGGGTCCCCACCATTTTTGGTGGGGGTGGGGGTTAGTCTTGCAATATATAATTTATACAAAATACAAAATATATTTGATCATAATAGGCATAACTATATAGTATTTATTAAAAACAGGCTCACATAAAAGAACGGGCTTCTTTTACAGTATTTTGTATCAAATCAATGCAGGCTTGGTGAACAGAAATTACTTTTGAACAGTAGTGTACGTCCAACACAATAATTCAAGCATTAGTTTACCAATGTAGTATTTTACTATTTCCCTAAAAACAACTGGATGATTGGCACTCTGTGATAATAATGTTTGTTCCAAAAGACTTGCTTAAATGCAAGAAACTAGTTTATTAGATATTAAAAATATAAATTGTGACAAGACCGGCTGTCAGTCAGTGTATTAGTGTTGTGGGGATTTTTCACCGGTTTCGGTGCAGTTTACATAGTTACGTCCGGTAGGTGGAGGCAAGGGACTGTTATGAGTGAGTCTGTCAGTCAGCAGACTATTCAACCATTTCAGTCCAAAAGTCTGCTTTATTCAGGAACTAACTATGGCTATCAATATGTCAATCATAGCTATTTCAAGAGTGAATACCGCATTTTTATGACGATGTAATTCCTGAAACTTTGCAGCGTGTATGTGGCCGTTTGTCTTAGCAGCATAAAAAACAAGTTTTATACAATTCTGAATGGATTATACAGTGCATTCGGAAAGTATTCACAGCGCTTCACTTTTTCCACATTTTGTTATGTTACAGCCTTATTCCAAAATGGATTAAATTCATTATTTTCCTCAAAATTCTACAAACAATACCCCATAATGACAACGTGAGAGAAGTTTGTTTGAAATCTTTGCAAATTTATTAAAAATAAAAAACAAACAAAAAAAAGTATTCACAGCCTTTGCTCAATACTTTGTTGAAGCACCTTTGGCACCAATTACAGCCTCAAGTCTTTTTGAGTATGATGCTACAAGCTTGTCACACCTATTTTTGGGCAGTTTCTCCCATTCTTCTTTGCAGGACCTCTCAAGCTCCATCAGGTTGGATGGGGAGCGTCGGTGCACAGATATTTTCCAGATCTCTCCAGAGATGTTCAATCGGGTTCAAGTCTGGGCTCTGGCTGGGCCACTCAAGGACATTCACAAAGTTGTCCTGTAGCCACTCCTTGTTATCTTGGCTGTGTGCTTAGGGTCATTGTCCTGTTGGAAGATGAACCTTCTGCTCTGTCCAAGGTTCTGAATGTTCTTGGCTGGCTTTTCATGATCATTATCTCTGTATTTTGTGCCATTGAGCTTTTCTTCTACCTTGACAAATGCCCCAGTCCCTGAAGCTGAAAAACACCCCCACATCATGATGCTGTTTCCACCACACTTTACTGTTGAGACGGTATTGTAAAGGTGTTGAGCAGTGCATGATTTTCTCCAGACATGAAGCATGAAACTGAGATTCATCAGACCAGAGAATCTTGTTTCTGACTGTTTGAAAGATTCGTTGAAGTACGTTTTTGCATATTTCAAGTTTTATGCGTCTTCACTAGCAAAGGCTTGAGTCTGGCCACTCGACAATAAAGACCAGATTGGTGGAGTGTTGCAGTGATGATTGTCTTTCTGTAAGTTTCTCCCATCTCTGTGTATGATCATGGAGCTCAACCAGAGTGATCATCAGTTTCTTGGTCACCGCTCTAACCAAGACTTCTTCATCAATGGCTCAGTTTGGCCGGGTGGCCAGCTCTAGGAAGAGTCCTGGTGGTTCCAAACTTCTTTTACGGATGACGGAGGCCACTGTGCTCTTTGGGACCTTCAATGCTGCAGAAATTTTTCTGTACCCTTCCCCAGGTCTGTGCCTCGATAAAATCCTGTCTCGGATGTCTACAGACAATTACATGGACTTCATGGCTTGGTTTGTGCTCTGACATGCACTGTTAACTGTGGGACCTTATATAGACAGGTGTGTTCTGTGACAAGGGAGGCGTGACGAGAGCCATGGGAGGAAGAAGCGAGGCCGGGACACGATTGATAATGAGTGTCAGCTGGGCGTCATTCCGGCCTAGTATCTCTCGTGGAGGAGATCGGAAACATAAAAGGACGAACAGCAGGAGAATACGGCGAGAGAGGACCGGGCCCGGACATTAGTTAAGTTTTGTTTATGTTCGTGTGGTCGGCAGTCGTCCGTGAGGGGCTGCCGGCCTGTTTTACTGCTGTTTATTGTTTATTTATTTTATTAAAGTTTGTTAAATGTTCGCCGGTTCCCGCCTCCTTCCTTCCGTTTTATTGAACCTTATTACATGTTCCTTTCCAAATCATGTTCAATCAACTGAATTTACCACAGGTGGACTCTAATGAAGTTGTAGAAACAGCTCAAGGAAGATCAGTGGAAACAGGATGCACCTGAGCTCAATTTGTAGAATTTTGAGGAAAATAATGAATTTAATCCATTTTGGAATAAAGCTGTAACATAAAAAAATGTGGAAAAAGTGAAGCACTGTGAATACTTTCCGGATGCACTCTATATAGCACATATTGTCGAAGACAACAGAACCCATTATAATTTTGTCCACGCTTAATGTGGCGTGACGCGGCACCACACATCAAACCCATTAACTCTTTCCCCGCCATTGACGAGTTATCTGGTCATTTAAAATCCAATGGTTCCCTGCCAAACACGAGTTATTACCGCAATCGGTATTTGTACTGTTGTACAGCAGGTGGCGCTGTTACAGATCTTTGGAAAGAACTTATATATTTGATCTGTTTTGGGGGTAAATATTTAATCTGTTTTTAATAATAATTTTTAATCTAATCAACTGTTAATCAAACTGATGCATTTTTTAAGAAACCTACCCACATTTAAGAGGTGAAAAAAAATGAAGATAGAAGAATTCGATTTCTTTTGTTTAAAAGATGAGACTCTGTTCTTTCATTTGACATATTATTTGTCCATGTATTCATTACAGAAAATGTACTGTGAGCCATGACATTTTAGTGAAAATGTTCAAAAATGCTGCCGCTGACTGGCAACTTAAAAAAAAAGGCTGGCGTGGAAAGAGTTCAGAACAAGGCATTTGTCTCATCGCATCCAGTCGCTTGCATCTGGTGTAAACAGGGTGTAACACTCATTTCATCATTTACTTCATGTCATTCAAAGTCTGTGTGAAGTTCTTTGTTCCACAGAACACATACTATACATTGAAAAACTTAAAAGTAGTCCCTGGAACTGGGTTATATTTCATGTTTCCTCAAGCCATACAATACGCTACTGCTTGTTCAGAGTAAAACTTGGTTTTAAATGCCCAAATTTGAACATGATGTAATAATCATGTAAATGTCACCTCGGGTATGACGGTCAGATACACCACAGCATAGTTTGAGTCTGGTGAATCTTCAGCATGGACAGTCAGCGTCAGAGTGATGAGTCGTTTTGTTTCAGCGTTGTGAGGAGTATTCAGTTCAATCTCCCTCTTCACAGAGCTTCTCTCAGCAATAAACAGCTTATTTCTGTTGATCAGGAACATATATAACTTTTCATTTTAGTCGTTGGCTGACAGGAAATCATTTTTATGGACCAGAGCGATTATACTTCTGGATCATCACCTGTGTTGCTCGGTGTGGGAGAGGTACCCATAGTCATCTTCTGCTGAAAGAACAAAGTGACGGTCGGGGCCGTGATTGGATATCTCAAACATCACCGTAGAGCTGTGACCAGGCAGAAGGTTTGGAGCAGAGAGAACCTGAGGACGAGGGCAACTTTTTCATTGAGCCATGTCGCATATTTTATCAGACCATTATTCTGTGAATGTTCTGAATTTGTACCTGTATCTGCACGTGTGTCGGTTGAGTCATCTTAGAAGAAACTCTTTCCAGGAGGTTTCCCTTTCTATCAGATCCAGTAAGACGTAAACTGAAAGGCATTCTGGGTACTGAGACCATGTGACCCACCAGCTCCTCTTCAGACCAGTGAGAAGATGAAGAGTTCAGCAACACCTTGAGTAAACTCTCTCCCTTGGGCCCCAATAGGGTCACATGACTGAATGAGGTGTCCTCATTGGGTGAGAGGCCTGTTACTGCAATCACTAGAAACACTGCAGTGCCTATTAAGAAATGTGTGTTTAGAGATTCAAGTGTCTCTCAACGTTAGATTCAAGTATTTCTCAACGTTAAAGGCATCAGACAGACCTGCTATAGGACTGCCCTCTACTTTACTCAGTCCAGGATGTGTCTCATTGGCCTCTTTTGCAAAATAGTACAAAAAGTCCAAGCTACTGTCACCTAGAAAACACAAGTGAAGAGAATCTGAGGCACGCTTGTTAATCGGCAACATATCTGGTTTTGCTAAAACCTGCAATCATTAACCTTTTGTAAACGGTTAGTTTCAGTTCTTGGGCCTCATTTATAAAATTTGCGTAGACACCGTCCTAAATTTGATTTTACGATCATTTCTTAAAGTGCGTATGTGTGATTCATAGAACGAACGTACACACAGCAAAGGCGTGTACGCCTCTCTATCAGATGTGAAATCTTTAAATCGCAAATGATAGTGAAATTGTGTGCAGGTGAACAGTTTCAGATTTCCACCTTTTAATGTTGTCTAATTAATATTATTGACGTATATCAAAAGCACCAGTCAACGTCCAAATCCTATACAAGTGGAAAGAATGGCTTATATTTCCAAAAACCTGCAGCACTCGGACAAGCAAAAATGCGTACGTCTGCTCAGACCCTGACGTTGCACTAGGCACTTTTCCACATTAAAGATGAGCCGTGGATTTTTCGTACGCACATTTTATATATGAGGCCCCATGATTCTGATTGGTCAATAGCTTCACTTTATTTACAAAGACCGCTTCACTTGGCGATTCTGCATAGATATACAGTATATAACTAAATGCCACATTCGAGCGCTGCATGCTTTTGTCCGCTTTTTATGAACATCAACAACAGTTTAAAAGTAGCCTAATTCCACAGAAAAAAATACTTGCGCTGTGTCCGAAATCGCGTACTGTGAGAGTACGTACTGAATTTGAATAAGTAGCTACCTATCGGCCGTTAAAACAGTATGTTCTGTATAGTATGAGTGGGAGTAGTATGAATAGATTTCGGACATATTGTGTCCTCCATGTTTTATGGTCATGTGACCCGTAAGCTCTTTGACCAATGACGTATTAACAACAACCTACACGTGAGCGTTGATAAAAACATAATCTAGTCACGAGAAATTCATTTATTGCCATTTACATTAAAAACGGACATCCACCTTAAAGTTTTCCGCTATATTTATTTGATTTACTTTTCAAATTTGACCGTTGCTCAGCTCCCGTGGCATCATGGGATAGATAAGCGTCCATCCAAACCACACTCGCGAATCTCGGCGGAAGCAGTAGACCATCCGGGTATTTCCCGCCTACTGTTTTTTGTATACTGAGGTTTCGGACATAATATTCATGACTCATACTCATTTTCGCCTACTATATAGTACGGAAGTAGGCCATTTCAGACGCAGCGTTGCTCGCACCATTCCAATATGGCGGATGAACTCCGTATAGCGGCCCATAGAAACAGATAATAATGCAGCATCTAGTTATATAATCTATGACGATTCTGTGTACCCTTAGCAACCACCCTTATCAACGAAACATTCTGTTGCTGTCCACTGCAGTTAATCAAAGACTTTTTTTTCCAGTGGAAGGGAGACTGATGTGATTTTACTTCATGAAAGTTACATTGATGGATATTTTTGGCATTAATATTTGTAATGTGCGGTGATCGTTTTAAAAAAGCAATATGGTACTCTGGGCTAGTGCTTTATAGTAAATAACTTTGCTTAGCGTAATGCCTAACAACGTCCTTCAGCTGTGAATTATTAACAATAACATTGCAGGTTGCTTTACGTACTGTCCAAGACGTTTTCTGTGAAATCCAACATGAAAAGCGGAATTTATAAGTCATTGCTATGATCTCACAGTCATGAATAGATAGTCTGGATCTGTTTTTTCGTGTACTTGCTCAATAAATGATTTTTGTTTATTTTTAGCGAAATTTACTGGCAGATATATTGAATATTCAGTATTTAGGCTGAAAACTGAAAGCCTCTTTAAGACATCGTGAATTGAAAATGCATTCCTTAATGATGGGTTGACAATCCTGACCCAGGATTCTTTTCGTTTTTGTGCAAACATGACTAATGTTTTAGTGACAGACGCAAGTTAAGTTAGGGAAAGTCTGTTTGCCAGCATCTTTACCTTGAACGTTGAAGGAAACTGGTCCAATGGCTCTCATCACAAGCTGCCATACACCTGTTTCCAGTGGAGGGAGCAGGCATATTCTGTATAGACCCTGTGATGAATCCAGCTCCGCCAGCGGACCATCAGAACCAGGAAGAAACTGACGAGAACCTTACATTGAGACAATCAAACCCATGAACATGCCATCACAGTACACAGTACAGTGTACTTCAGGTCGAGGTTTAGGTCGACGGGCTGATACAGTGAAGATAGTATGAATGCGCTTGTACCTGAAGGGCTGATGAGCTCACAGTGTTTAATCTGACCAGTGATGTGCAGCTTCACATTCTCCACAGCTCCGTCCACTCGAAAGGAATTTAATGAATCCATCTCGCTCTCTACGTGAAGCAGAGTCACCTATTCATGAGAAAAGACCTTTCATTTATGATTTTATGACCGCAAAATCCTGAACAAAAACTAGATTTCTTTCGTCTGCTGGATTTACTGCACCTTACTGGAGGTGGTAGTGTCTTCTACAATAGCTGACACTTTGTGGATGTCTTTGTTTGTAGTGAAGATGGTCATTCCCCCAGAAACAGACGACAGAGAAGAATACAGAGAGAATCTATCTGGAGATAGCGTTTCTCTTCTCTTTCTCTTTCTAAGCAATCTTCCTCTTGATGTGAGACTTGGATCCTCAGTGAGCAGAAAGTTCACCTAGTTCAGAGATAACAATGCATAAAATCAAAGGAAGGAGAAATCAATTGTCAGTTCTAGAGTACACTGATGCCATAGTAGATCTGTTTTTAAAGAAGCATTTCTTTCTTACTTCTCTATGATCTAAGTAAGGTAAATCCTGTGAAACAGAACGCTTACCTTTATCTGCTTCTCCAGTATGAGAGCCTGAACGGCACTCTGCAGGTGATGATCTTTAGGGGAAGCGTCTGTGAATACGAAAATCTCTGACAGCGGAGGGCTATGGGTAAGAGCCAGCTGACAAAACACACACGCCCACGTAGATTGCATGTAACTGTACCCTATAGATGTAAACCCTAAACATTGTGTAGGGCCACTTCTTCCTCACTTCTACCCTCTACCCTGCAACACCATGAATATCTCTGATAGTTACCTGAAGAGCAGAGAGACACATCTCTGGTTCATCTCCACCACCGAGAGCCATTAGATTCTCCATGTACAGCATGAACTCGTCAGGATTATCCGTCTCCTTCACTGGTCCAAAATCTGAAATACAACATTCATTGAACTATTTTTGCAATTAAGAACAAGTTTAACATGAAATCAGGATCACACAAAGGGTTCTTTGAGGATCCAGTTGTAAGGTGTATTTAAAAGTCGGAGGGATGTTGTTTTAAGTTAAATGCACGCTAAGGTGGTCACCGGGGTCATGGAAGGGCACCAGAATGAAGGTTCCGGGCAGAGTGGTTCTGCGGCTTCTTTCACGGGCCTGTATGATGGAGAACGCACGGAGACGGGCGGCCGTGATCTCTTCAAACATACTGCCAGTGGTGTCCATGACGAAAACGAGTGCCGGAGGCTGCTGTACGCTGAAGAGACTACACATCCAACACAACACATCACACATACTGGGCATCAGTCAG
This sequence comes from Triplophysa rosa, assembly GCF_024868665.1. Taxonomy (NCBI): domain Eukaryota; kingdom Metazoa; phylum Chordata; class Actinopteri; order Cypriniformes; family Nemacheilidae; genus Triplophysa; species Triplophysa rosa. The sequence continues at coordinate 721,842 of NC_079901.1, forward strand.
CGAACCTACAGGATTTATTTAAACCTAGTACAGATTTTGTTTTTGGTAATAAATCTTTGGGATTATACTGTATATACACAGTAGAGGCTAAAAGAGTTGTCTGCGTATTCGTACAACATTTGCTCTTAATGCCCCTGCAGATTTGACTTAAGGTTATACATCACTTTTGGCTGCTACTGTGTCCTTGTAAAAGTTGAGAAACATTATTCTGCATTTCTTTGCAGATATATAAATGTATTTTCCTCTTGTAGCAAAATACACCAATATGCTGCTGGTTTATCTTAACGAATGTTCATATTCATATAGTTTTTACTTATACAATGCTTTTTATTGACAATGTCCCTCCCCTTTAAGCTCTAAGTCTGTCATGACTAGCAGTAGTAAATCATGATTCATGACTGTTAGTTGTAGTAAACTAAATTGGCTATTTTAGAACACAAAAGTCCATGAATGTCTTCAAAGGAATCTGAACACATTCATTCATATCATGTGTTAAGCATCTCAGTATTAACATGTGTTCCTCTCCTCTCCTCTCCTCTCCTCTCCTCTCCTCTCCTCTCCTCTCCTCTCCTCTCCTCTCCTCTCCTCTCCTCTCCTCTCCTCTCCTCTCCTCTCCTCTCCTCTCCTCTCCTCTCCTCTCCTCTCCTCTCCTCTCCTCTCCTCTCCTCTCCTCTCCTCTCCTCTCTTTCAAAGTAAAACTCAAATTCCTCCTTTCACATGGCTGTAAGCTGTTGCTCTAGAGCAAAATGACATTGACCTCTGACCTGAGGAAGCTTTTGGGTCCCACCTCCTCTCTGAGGTCTTGCAGCACTCTGAGGGTTGCCGTGGCAGCCAGATGAGCCGCCTCTTTATGGAGGTAGTGATGAGGGGAGAACAGAGGAGACGTGCTGTCTTTGTTGATTCCTCCTTCAGCGCCGTGGTGACGACTGCTGTCCAGAATCCCACCGTGGCTACACTTGCCTTTATTAATCAACAACTCTTTTACTTCCCTTATTTATTCCCTGTGGTCATAACCTCATTTTACATGGACTCATTCAACAGACATCTAAAGTGACATGTACATACAAGGGGTTAATATTACAAACAAGTCATAAATCACCGCAAGATCAAGACATAAAAAAAAAACATCTAACCCATTTATACATTAAACAAATAAAATGTATATATTGAGAATTATATTTTATAATTGTATTATTTTAAAACAAATGTCTTCTTCACTTTATATTGTTGTAAGAAGAAAATGTTTATTTTATTGTAAAGAGGATACGGGGAGAATGCATTGAATGCTGAATTGTTACAGTATGGCAATTTATTATTGGTCCTATACAATAAATAGGCTCTATATTTCAGAAAGTTTTCACAAGGTTCACATTAGATAGTACATGTTTAATAATGAATTTAATGTGCCATTAAAAACCATTTGATATAAGCATTCATTAAACTGGAAGTTTTTCATGAGAACAGAATTTGATGTGCTATATGTACGTACCTGCTGGTTTATCTGGGAAGCCGCTGAAATAGCCAGTGGTCAGCAGTGGCTCGGTCTCACCCCGGATCATTTCTTCCAGAAGATTATTGTAACAACTAAACCTGTAGCACACTGCACAGGTAGGAGTGTCCTCTGAAAACAACAAAAGGGACAGCCTAATGACCTACCCAAACTAAAAGAAAGAAATGAAGTGTTTCATTGTTCAGATGTGCTGTTGGAGAGACTCACCTGAGGCCACAGGTACTGCAGACTCTTCAGGATGAAGCAGGTGGAGGTAAAAGTCTCGCTTGCCCATCTCCACCCAGTTACTATGACTGTAGAAGTCCTGCACACACACATTTGGCACTACATGTCTTTGTGTGTTCGCTAACGTTAAAATAAATACATCGATGCTACAAAAGTGCTTTTTACTTTTATGTAAACTTGGATGTTTACTGTGTATTGTGTTGTAAAAGAACGGTATTAATCCTCTCAAGCTACAGTATACATCACTATACAGGTTTTCCTGTAGCTTTTTTGGATTGCTGTGCAACATCGGTAATGTATTTTCGATGAAATTGTGTATTATTTCAAATATACATTATATTTTATGAATTAAATATGGTTGTGAACAACAGTTCAGCTTGAGGAACAGGGATTAACATGTAATGCCTTAAAGGGGTCATATGGCGTGAACACGTGTTTTTCTGTGTCTTTGGTGTGTTATAAGTTGCCCATGCATGTATTAGACACGTAAAATTGCAGAAATGAAAGTGTGGGAACAAAAGAATCATTCTATGTAAAAGCGAATGCTCACCCAGACCTGCCTGAAACACGTCGTGTAGCCACACCCCCACAAATCTACATCAGTTGGTGGTCTGATTTGTCTAAGACCGCCCAAATGTAGACTCAAGTAAGGTGGGCGTACCTGTCAGAACAATTGAAGAGGAACCTGATGTTCCAAATATGGTAAGAGGCGTTACATTTCCCTCACACGCTTGCAGTATTCCACCAATCACTACGCACTGGTGAACTGGCCAATCACAGCACACCTCGCTTTTCAGAGCCATGAGCTTTGTAAAAGATCTGCTCGTTTCAGAGAGGCGGGGCAAAGAGGAGATACAAACATGCACGGTGTGTGGAAAATACAGCGTTTTTAACCTTAAATCGTGTATACACATTACATTACATCTAAAACAAACGACAATATTCCTTTTAGCCCAGTCATATGACCCCTTTAAAGTGCAAAACTAGGCAAAACATATTTTTTTATGTAATGCAATAAATTCCATGTGTTCCTGTCACATAAATGTCAAAAAGTGGTAGTTGTTGTACTTGTAGTGAGTGGAAGAGCTGGCCCAGGCTTCGTCTGGCTCCCTGGTACTCTTTAGATTTGGTCAGCAATAGCGTCTGGCTCCAGAAGTCACGCAGCATCTCTGTGGCTCCTTCCACCCGCTCCGAGTCAAAGTGATAGATGGGATCAGAGCGCGTGGAGCTCAGAAAGTCCATAGCAGCATTGGCACTTGCTACCTCACCCACAGCATGCCAAAATCCCCGACCAAGCCCGGTATGCTACGACACAACCGGTGAATGAGAAAATATCTGAGCGTTTAGCTCACTGTTCATCGATAAACAACACATTCATGAAAGGAGCAACTTGAGTTGTACTTCAGCACTTGTTTTAATACATTGCAAATGAAGCTGGCTGACCAGCAGAGTCTTGCAGGATAGGTTACATGTATGCTGTGGGCAGATGCGTTTATCTAAAGCTGCTAACAGAAGAGTATTGATTATAGACTGTCTTGACTTTCATCACTAAACGTCAAGACACACAACACAATACTTAACTCGCTTGCAATGTGCGACTATAATGCTCACCAGCTCTTCTTTATCTCCGCCTTGTGCTTGTTCCATGATTGTGCTTAAGGTTTCCGTGGTGATGTTAAGTATAGCCTGCTCGGTCATGTACTGATGTGTGGATGAGTCCCAGGATAACGTCAGTACACGAGACCAGAAGTTGGGCAGAAAGGCTTGACATATTGGCACAAAGAGCAGGGCGCACAGTTGGGTCGTGGCCCTGATGCTGACACTTTTACACATCACTGATCCAAACCGCTGGACTGCTCAGAGAGAAATACATCACACCTGCAGAGGTTTGAGACGTACTGTTTGTGTGTACAGGATGTGCTGAGCTGTCTTATCTTACACATCAGCGGTACTAGAGCTATGGCCGCTGCCAACAAACACACACTTTTATTTTAGCTGTGAATAATCGGTGGCATCCCATAATAATAGCAATCATAAATAAAATCACGTTATGATTTTTTTTCAATTTCAGTTCAGGCTAATTTCCAGAAATAAACATTATAAAGAACATTCAGAAATTGTTTGCATAAATATATATAGCGTTGTAGATTTAAGTCAGACATGCTTGGTCAAAACAAGAGCATTGTTTGAACGACCATTTTTATTATTGTTGGTAAAGAGTTCATTCAGTTTTTAAACATTTTCATTTTTTTATTCTGGATTCCAGTTAATATCCATCAAACTGCAGTTGGGTTGTTTTGCTGAAGTTATAATAACTCAAGAAAATCTAGCTAACTAAACACAATAAAAACATGATTTTTGCAAATGAACTCTTCGCTTGTTTGCATAAAGCAGTTCAATTAAGCTACAGTACTAAAAACCACTTCAAACCCCAAAACAAAACTATGCTTATTATGGTTTTGTTATTACATGACAGATTTGGGTGTGGCTTGATTCACCTGCTTCATGTTTACAACCATTGATTAAAGTTTCCGTCAATTTCTCATTTCTATGTCATTTCTATCACTTCACAGCACTTTTACACATGGTTTAATTTAGCATAGGAAAATAAAGATTATAGTTCTCTTACCTCTTCCTTTTCTGTTTTCAGTTGAGCTTTTCTCAGCATGTGTGTTTTTTCTTTAACAGGTCCATGTTCTCTGATTGGCAGTCAGCATTGAGCGTCTGGTGTGGTTTTAACCCACATACAGAGAGATGTCGCGTCTCTTCACCACATTCCGTGCAGCCTTTTAAATAACACAGGTTTAAATAACACGTCTTCAGACTCATGTGGTGATTGTGAATATTTCTGGAGATGGACCTCTAGCTCTGAAAGAAAAACATGTTTGCTACCTGCTGAAGTGAGAACGAAGATAAATGTCCAGAGTATATCATGAATCCACCGGTTGAATGTGTTTCTCTTCTTGTCTTCTTTCTCCTCTACACCCCCTTTCTCTTCTTTCTCCGGCATTTGTCCCATTTCAGCACACTGCATTGACTCTACACAATAGGATTGAATATATTAAGGTTCACCCTGTCCCCATTCCCCTGTCTTTTGCTTGCTTACTCACTTCCCCCAGTGCTCTATTGTGACATCACTGCTCAAAGACTTCAGACAAACCCAACCCACTCTTTCATTAGACTTCAAACTCACTTTTTAGAGGTGATAAAGAAATCAAATTCTGTCTTATTATAGATGTTTCAATCGTTTCCTGTGTTTGGAGAGTCAATGGTTGGGTTGATAATGGGATGCTAAGTTCAATACACCGCCTTTTATTATACAGTGATAAATCTTGCAAACAGCTCCTTGTCACAGTAACTCATACTGTTGTATGTTACATTCTGTTATCACCCTATATATCTATAAATCAACTTTCTACAAAAATGGCTGTTAGGCGGAAAAGAAATAAAATAATCAATGCTAATTTTACTTTTGTCAAAGGTTGCACTGACAATCTATATACTGTGTAGTATTCTATGACAGAATCAACATACAGATGATACTCAACAGGAATATTCATTCCTTTCTTTAATGGGAGTAAATCATCAGCGGTGTCGGGGAATATGCGTGTGTGTTTGAATAGTGTATAAATGGGTGTGTTGAAGCAGAAAAGAAAAGAAGGACAATAGCATGGACTGATGTTCTGACCAAATCAATGTCAAAATAAAGAATTAAACTGGTCAATCCTATAATAACACAAAATCAGACTGACTGTTGAATCATGTTACCAAACCATTCAAACCATTCAAGTAAAATGCATGAATGTAGAACAGACATACAAAGCCCTAATTAACACAACTCATGATGGTCAGAACTGAGAGTCGTGACCTCAGAATATCAGGAAATATCAGATATGGGTCTGATATCCAAAGTCAATGCCTCCAGTCCAGAGGCAGATAAAGAACTGAAGGCATGTTGTGTAGTGTTAATTTTGTCAAATACATGCACTTTACATTACAAACAGACGGCATGTTTTAAGTCACACCAGAACATTAGTCACTAACACTAACTAACACTGCTTCCTGCATCGCTGCCGGCGGCTTGTATGTATCAGTGCTCTTACCACTTCGCTCTAATATTAGTGTATTTTATTATCGTTAATATTATTGTCGTTGCTAACTTATCCTGATATCTCAATAACCCTGTTCTTGTTATTTACTTGAAGATTCTAAACCAAAAGTGATAGTTAACTTAACGCCGTTAGCATAGCAATAGCGTGTTACCTTGCTTTCTGTTTACACTGTGGAATATCATCTTGCCTCTGGTTTGTCTTGTGTGCTAACTGTTTCTCTTTTTAAGCGAGTATACTACGAT